>NW_027650327.1:0-107531 GCF_965287045.1 Carcharhinus amblyrhynchos | reverse complement strand
GGTGTTTTGTGGATCAGTGTGGGGCTAGCATAGGGGAAGGGAGATATTGTGCAGTGTGTCTGCTTCTCATCGCTGTCTGTGTGTGTGTGTGTGTGTGTGTGTGTGTGTGTGTGTGTGTGTGTGTGTGTGTGTGTGTGCGTGTGCGTGCGCGCGCGTGTGTATTGTCCTCCATGCACTTAAATAATTAATTCAACCTGGTTAAGATTCCTCTTGTCAGCACTCACCCTCTGGATTTACACACAGTCTGTAGTCACATTGGCAAGATAACAAGAACGGTGTCCATGAACTGTGTTACAGCTGAAATAATGCAATGAAATGTAGACTAAATGTGTTACAGTTCATTATCCAGTAGGACACCTATCCTAATTATAGGCTGCCGATATTGATAGTGCTACCAACAGGGAACCTGAGGCACTGATCACTTAGCAAAAGTGGTGTGTAGCACGGAGTGTACGATCAACAGGCAGGAGGTAGAATAGATGCATACTGAAATTTAAATTTGTATTTTCATCATGTGCGCGTGTAGGTTTTTTAGTTAAAATCTGTCCTCTGCTCTTGAATTTCTCAGTAAAAGTTTCTAGACTGTTCGCTGTATGTGTGGTCCATGTATGTAACTTGTGAGGTGAGGTAAATATTTTCAAAACAACCTTGTCTTGAGTACCAGTCAACATCAATGCTGTTTTATCGGACAACTTCCTTCATTCTTGTTGGGCTGTGGCTCCACCAGTGACCCTGCTGCTTTCCGACTAAACTCAATCCTGCAGGCAGTTCACACGCAGGAGTCTTTACAGCCCAGACCAATCCTGTTCCCACTTTCCCCCACCCCTGACTTCCTCTTTCACCCCTTAAATTTGAGAGCATGTGAGACCAACTGTACCTACCCCCTGTTTAGGGTCTGCTTAAACAAGGCGTATAACTTTACCTCCCCCCTGGCTAAGGTCTGTTCAACAAGGTGTGTAACTGTGGAATTGTGAGGCACAGCTTTTCACTAAATAAATTGTCAAGCCAAGAAATTTGGGGAAAGAGCAAGAGGAGTGGGGCTAGTTGGATAGTTCCTTCAAAGAGCCAGCACAGTTGTGATGGACTGAATGGGCTGCTCTTGTGCTCTACAATTCTAAGAGGCTGAAATTAGTCATTTTTAATTGCAAAATAGTTTTTTTTAAGGATCTTATTGCACAAAAGTATGGGTTTTGGGAGATTAAACTTCGTGTTTAGGAGTAATCCCATTCTGAGTACTGAATTTTGAAGTAAATCCAATAACATAATGCTCTTTAATATATTCCTGTATAAATAATATGCTTTTTTAATATAACTGCAGCCTTTCATATCTTTCACTGCGGGATCTGAATGAATATTAACAAGGAGGTGTATTCAAATCCCTGCAGCTTGAGAATTTGTCCTTGCAGCTGTTGATTGTGGTTAAAAATGCATCTCATTCACTTCATGTCCCTTTCAGAAGGAAATCTGCTGTCCTTGCCTGCTCTGAGCCTAAACATGGCTCCAGTCCCCACTTAACATAGGTGATGCTTAATGAACACTCTGGAGTGGTCTGGTGCCACCACCTCAGGACAGCTAGAGATGGGGCAAGGAATGCCAGCAAATGCCACTTATTGAGGGAACACAACTAGTAAAACTTCAATGGATGAGTCTGTCTGGTTAACCTGTCGTGTGGTTTTTGACTCCAGCCTCCCTTCTAATCACCACATTAACTTGTGTGTGTTGCCTTTTCAAGATCTTCTTAACTAAATGTTTCCCAAAAGTAATTTGTCAGCTTCAGGCTTTTATTTGTATTGGAACACAGCTTTGCTCTGTGGATGAATATTTGATGAGGAACCTATTCTTCTGTTGCAAACTAGTGCAGGAAAATGAGTGCAGAACTCATTAACAGTTGAAGTTTGTGAAATTCTTTGGGTTCCTGTCTCCTTGTCTGCCTCAGCTCATTCTGGAAAACCCTCATCCAATGTGATCATGTTCAGTTTCTTCCAAGAATGTGAGGCTCCTCAGGAGGATGCAAGGGAGGTTGACCTGATTGGTTCTGAGGACAAGGGATTCTAGTTACAAGATTAGGTTGGAGAAACTGGAGATTGCTGCCAGGAGATTGAGGGAAGATTTGGTAGAGGTGTACAAGATACAGTAGACAAGGAAAGGCTCTTCCCATTGGTTGGTACAAGGACTAGGGACCGAATGGATTGCTCTAGAAAGTTAGCACAAAGTCAGTGGGCCAAATGGCTGCCTGCTGTGCTGTAATGACTTCCCCCCCAGCACTACAACTTTCCTCGATCTTTGCACGACTCCAATACTGACCTCTTATGCACCTTTGGATGCTGTGCCTCCAGCTGCCTCGGCCCTAGGCTGTGGCATTCCCTTCATAAGCTCCATTTCTCTCTTCTTCCTTTAAAGTATTTATTAAAATCTACCTCGTTGATCAAATTTTTAGTCAACTGTTCTACTAAATCCCTTTTCTGACTCAATGTCAGATTCTTGTCTGATTTATGCACCTGGGAAGTCCTTGCGTTGTTTTACAATGTTTAAGGCACTATATAAATGCAAGTTATTGAATAACCCACTGAGGCTTTATCTGAAACCCTTCAGACACAAAGGGGTGGGGAGTAACAAATGTACTCAGCACCACAAAGTCCGCACTTTTGATCTAACATCTTTCTTTGTACGGGTTGAATTTAGATGAATGAACTGTTAATAACCTAAGATTGTGCTCTGAAATTATTTTAATAGCGAACCCTTTTGCCCAAACAGCTATGATGGACTTGGGGCCTAGAATAATCAGAACCAATTCTCAACTCTCCCTCGAAATGAACTTTGGTGTCAGACCTAGCATGATTTGACGAATATTTATCCTGCATTTGACATATTGGCCCCTTGTATAGACTGGCCTTGTCAGCTGGGGTTTCAGTTTAGCTCAGTTGGCTGGGCAGCTGGTTAGCGATGCAGAGCAAAGTGCGTGTTCAATTCCCGTATCGGCTGAGGTTATTGAAGGCTCTGAGGTGTGGTGATCCTCAGGCTAAAAACGGAAGAGCAGTCTATTGTAACATCTGTCACGTGGCTAAATTGAAACTCTAGAGATGGTACGTTGCAGTCGGGATTAAAAAATAAAAGAACTGAAGATAGCTATCGTCAATCATGTGATCTCAATTCTCGCATTTGCACAGGATATGAACTTTAACTTGTTAGTGTATCATTGGTTAAATATGGGGAAAACCAGAGAGTGTGGGTGTGTTTAATGATCATTGTGGTTGCTTCAGTCCCTTGCTCACTGAATGTGGAGATGTTTGTTCGTTAACTATCCACATGAGAAGGAGAATGATCAGGTTGTGTTTGATGCATTTTGTATGGAAGTTAATGAGGTTAAAATGGCGTCATTGCAGCTGGTCAGTGGTTTCCATTTGACAGCACAGAGTTTTAGGAAATATATTCGTTTATATCACTGCTCTTTAAATTTTCATTGTCCTGTCAAACTCTGGACAAGTGGAGCTCTGTGGTGTTGTGCTGATGCATGTAGACCTGAAAGGGACCAGTCTCTGTCTGTGGACCGTGTTCAGTTAGTTAATCTCAGTCATTGGCGGGTATGGGGCTGGAGTTGACATCAGCCGCACCCCAAATGGAATCAGATTAAAGGTTGTTCAGTCTGGGCAGAATATGGTAAATAAGGTCTCCTCTCCCCCTCCCTTCCTCCACTCAAACCCAGAATGCACAAGCAATCCCAACCTTTCAGGAGACAGAAAAAACAAAATGAATGCTGCACTCTACCTAATTGTTTCCACTTTCAGTTGAAAGATTTGGGCTATTTTGACCAATGTGACCGAGGCTGTCCCTTTCTCAGGGCTATTTCTACCGTAGTGATGGTCAGTTAACATCGCAGCTGTGACAATGAAGGAGATGGTCACATCTTTCAGTTCTGATTAAGAGAGGCTGCAGTCATTGGAGCTGCCTCTACAGACAGCCCTGGCACCTCAATGAGACTTGAAGGTGACTTTTCAAAGTGTTGAAACCAAACAAAACTAAGATGCAATATTGCTGGAGCAACTCTGACCATTTCCATGTCTGTCTATCGCTGCACACTTTACTGTCTGCTGATGTAAATGCTCATTGTATTAACCAATAATATTGAATATTGGTACGTGTCTTTGCTTCAACTAATTACTTGTGTTTTTATATATAAAAAACTCAGCTGCCTTTTCAGCAAAACCCCTTACTGTGAATTATGGAAATCTGTCAGGAAATTGGATTTGTTTGTATTCTTGTTTTAAACACAGTTGTCAAACTATTGTGCCAATATTTTGAACCTGATCTTTGAGTTCACTCTTTCTCATGAACCTAGGAATTGTTGTGCCAACCTTTGAAAATCTTGGCTTTTTAATTGGGAGTAAGACAGTTTGGTAGATGGGGTGTTGGAGTGTTTAAAGTGCCAGGACTTTATTTCCACATAAGGTCCTCAAAATGAGTTACTATTTGGTCAGCCTTTCCATTGCCAATGTGACACCAACTCTTTAGTGACCATTTCAGGTGAACCTAAAGATGGACAGGGCATATGGGTGGATTGGAGAATGTAAAGATTCCAACTTCCCCAGTAAAATCAATTACTGACTGCCTTACCCTCCTGGACCGGTGCAGCACGCGGTTCCAGAGGGAGAGAATTTGTGGGGATGGGGGAACGAGACTAATTGGATTGCTCTTTCAAAAAGCTACAGCACAGGCATGATGAGCCCAATGCTTTCCCCTTTGCTGTAAGGTGCTACTACTGGTTTAGATTACTATTGCCGAGAAGGCAGTAGCTGAATGTTTGCCCTGACTGAATGGTAGAGTAATTGTAGCGATTTTAATGTGCAATATTCGACAGAGGGAAAGATGTCCTTACAAATATTAACCCACAGAGCTATTTTTATTGGCTATTTTCCTAACTAGTGTTGTCTTCAAGAGACCATTTCCAGAATGCTGCCAATAGGTTGTGGTTTTATACCTTAGTCCCCCAGTAACGAGGCATTGGTTAGAGTCAATACCACAATAGGCGGTTGCTAAGTGGAAGCCAGGTATTTCTGCAGGAAGAGCAGCCATCCTATTTTTAATAAGTGGTGTCGAGGCCAGTAAAAGACTCCAGGTCCCAAAAACATCTGTCTGCCTCTTCCCTCGCAGAGATGCTGAGCATTATATCCCTCAGGTCCCTCCCCGGGATGTGAAATCACTCTCTGTGCAGATTGGGTTTACACCTTGCGCTGTGGTGAATTCCCGACACACCACACTGCAGTGTACCTAGTGCAGACAGTGGGTGGTACAGCATGGGCATCATGCCATGTGGTTTACCAAATGCTCTTCCAACACACTATACAAATCGGTGACTTTCTGTGTTGTGCCCGTATGTCTACGTGGTTTTGTCAAACTGTCTACTTTTAATTGGCATCTATGCATCCTATGTTTTGGGAAAGTAGATCAGACCGCACTTCCTGTGAGAAGGGATTGGAGGGACTGTGACAAGCGACAAGATGTTATCACGAGAGGCACGCTGTGTGAAATTGTTACCAGTGCAGAGCCTGGGATTCCAAGATGCTGTTTGGCAAGAGGTTTCCTGAGATGAGAAGGGTGATGCGTGTGTTTCAGATTTTTAAAACAGGGTGAGAGGGAGGGCAAGGAATTGGGCAATTGATTTATATATTTTTAACCTTTTCAAACTCAAAAAGATTTTCACACACCAAATGGGAAGCTGCGAATGAGTGATTTTGATATTTTGATCTGTTTGTATGTTTTACATTTATTTTCCAAATGACACTCCTGATTAAAACGTGCTGTGATTTTTCACTGGCGGGATTGATAGTACGGACAGGAGTTATTTAAATAATAAAAACATTTTCAACAATTTGACAACCTGCGTCTTTCTAGATTTATGCCTCGAATGTTTGAATGAAAATTTTTTGATGAATCAAGGGACGATGTCTCCTGCCCTCCCGCTGATTCTCGATTCTCCAGAGTGCTAGCTGCTCTGTGCTAACACGTACGACTGTAAGTGGTAATAGGGTTATTTGACTTCAGGGCTTCAAAGTTGATCTGCTCCATTACAGTGTGATCGGCAGTGGGAACATAGACACTGGTTTTTCTAAGCTAAAGTCAGTGAGGGTAACCAGTGCATCACTTGTTTTCCCCTCCATTCTTTCACAGGGAGCAGGGGTCACTGGCAAGGCCAGCACTTATCACCCTTCAGAAGTTGGCTGTGAATTGAGGTAACTTTGATTTAAAAACCCTCATCCTTGTTTTCCAATCTCTCCATGGCCTTACTCCCTCTCTGTCTCTTTAATCTTCTCAAGCCCTTACATCCCTCTGAAATCTTTGCACTCCTCCAGCTCTGCCCTCCCGATTTTAATCATTCTGATATTGGTAACTGTGCTTTCAGTTCCCTGGGCCCCAAGCTCTGGCATTCCCTCCCTAGACTCTCCCTCGCTTTTGATCCACTGCACCTGTATTTCTTTGTGATCAGTGTCAACGTTTTACTACATTAAGGACACAACGCTAAAATCTCAACCTAACCACACCAACGCCCACTGATCATGGCAAAGTCTACACCACAAAACAGGCTACAAAGTGAAGGCATGTAGAATGGCCAGCAGCAATGCACCCCTCTCCGAAGAGCCCAACACGTTATATACCCACTTGGAGCAAGAGGAAGCCTTCCACCTTGGTTGAACCAGTATCTGAGGTCGCCATCATAGATTTCATAACATAAGAAATCGGAGCAGGAGTAGGCCATCTAGCCCTTCGAGCCTGCCCCGCCATTCAATAAGATCATGGCTGATCTGTCATGGCTCAGTTCCACATTCCCGCCCTCTCCCCATAACCCTTAATCCCCTCACTTATCAAAAACCCATCAACCCGCGTCTTAAAAATATTTAGCGAGGTAGCCTCCACCACTTCAACGGGCAGAGAATTCCAGAGATTCACCACCCTTTGAATGAAGAAGTTCCTCCTCAACTCCGTTCTAAACCGCTCCCCCCCCTTTATCTTGAGGCTGTGCCCCCTAGTCCTACTGTCCTTTCTGAGCAGGAAGAGTCTCTCCACCTCTATCCTATCCATCCCATTCATCATCTTATACGTCTCAATGAGATCTCCCCTCCATATCAGCTATGTTGAAAGTTAATGCGTGGAAAGCGACTGGCCTGAATGTGGTACCCTGATGAACTGGTGAGGGTATTCACAGATGTCTAACCTCCCTTGACACCAATGTGAGGTCCTTGCCAGCTTCATCTATGTGACCATCATCCCCATACCAAATAAAAGCCAGCCAGCTTGCCTTAATGACTACCACCCCATGGCTCTGACATCCATCATTATGAAGTGCTTCAAAAGGTTAGTCAAGACATGCATCAATCCCAGTCTCCCCAATTGCCTGGATCCACTACAGTTCACCCACTGCCGTAACAGGTCAAACCTGGAACACCTAGATAACAAGGACATCTATATCAGATTCCTTTTTATTGACTACAGCTCAGCCTTCAACACCATTATTCCCACAAAACTCATCTCCAAACTCTGGGGCTTGGCTCCTCCTTCTGCAACGAGATGAGACTTCCTAACACAGACCACCATCAGTGAGGATAGGCAACAACACCTCCTCCACGATCATCCTCAACACCAGTGTCCCACAAGGCTGTGTCCTCAGCCCCTTACTATACTCCTTATACATCCACAGCCAAATTTCCCTCCAACTCGATTTTCAAGTTTGCTGATGACACCCCCAATGGGTCATATCTCAAACAACGATAAGATGGACTACAGGAAAGAGAGAATCTGGTTAACTGGTCCAATGACAATAATCTCTCAATGTCAACAAAAGGAAGGAGATAGTCATCAACCTCAGGAAGCATAATGGAGGATATGCCCCTGTTAGCGTTAACGAGGATAAAGTGGAAATGGACAAGAGATTCAAGTTTTTAGGTGTCCAGATCACCAACAACCTGTTCTCGGCTCCCACCCCCAACTCCCCCACCCCCATGTCTAAACTATAGTTAAGAAAGCCCAATAACATCTCTACTTTCTGAGGAGACGAGGGAAATTTGGCGCGTCCGTTGCGACTCATCAAGTTTTACAGATGCACCATAGAAAGCATTCTTTCTGGCTGTATCACTAGCTATGACTCTAATACTATGTTCTGCACCCTATACTTTTCCCTTATGTACTCTGGTATGTTTTTGACTGCATATCATGTACAAAATACTTTTCATGTATCCCAATACATGGGGCAATAAATCAAATTAAATACAACATACTGCTGTTGATAGTGTGGGTACACCCACAGTGCAGTTAGGGAATTCCAGGTTTTTGACCCAGTAACTGCAGTGGAATGGCCATATATTTCTAAGTAAGGATGGTGAGTGTCTTGGAGGGAAACATGATGATGGTGTTCCCATGTGTCTGCTGCCCTTGTCCAAAATGATCAAGGCCATGGGTTTGGAAGGTGCTGTCTAAGGAGGCTTGGCTGCTGTAGCGCATCTTGTATAATAGAGATGGCAGCTGTCGTATGCTGATTGTGAAAGGAGTCCGTATTAAAGAATCACTCCTCTACAATTATATACCATTCTGCAGCTTGTTACTGTGCTGTTTAATATCCT
Organism: Carcharhinus amblyrhynchos; assembly: GCF_965287045.1. Lineage (NCBI taxonomy): Eukaryota > Metazoa > Chordata > Chondrichthyes > Carcharhiniformes > Carcharhinidae > Carcharhinus > Carcharhinus amblyrhynchos. The sequence goes on along the minus strand of NW_027650327.1, from coordinate 98,922 downwards.
CCCCCAGTTTGATTATGAAGTTATTAGTTGCCGTGTTTCCAGCTCCTGACTCAAGGTTATTAACAGGGTTCAGAAATGATTTGGAAATCTCAATGGCAACAGGTGTTCATAGAATAGAATCCGTTGTTCAGAGCCTGGTGGGAATAAGCTGGAGGCTCTGTTAATTAGCTCAGAAGTTCAGTCTAAGCTGTTTTCATTATGCACACAGACCAAAGTCCTTCTAATCACAACTTCCACTCAAGCTGGATTATAATACCTTTCTCCCTCAGCCTGACATTGGCCTTGCCTGTTGCACAAAGCATATTGTTAGCATTCTTTACAGCACTGAATAACAAGAGCAGGGTGCGTGCACTAGCCTTGTACTTCTTTGAGCATAGAACACTAGCTGGATCCACCACATTTCACCTACCGCCGCAACAAGTCCACAGCAGACGCCACTTCCCTGGCCCTGCATCAACCCTGGAACACCTCGACAGTAAGGACACCTATGTCAGAATTCTATTTATTGACTACAGCTCAGCCTTCAACACCATTATTCCCACAAAACTCATCTCCAAACTCCATGGCCTGGGCCTCGGCACCTCCCTCTGTGACTGGATCCTGAACTTCCTAACTCACAGACCACAATCAGTAAGGATAGGCAACAACACCTCCTCCGTGTTCATCCTCAACACTGGTGCCCCACAAGGCTGTGTTCTCAGCCCCCTACTATACTCCTTATACACCTATAACTGTGTGGCCAAATTCCCCTCTAATTCGATTTTCCGGTTTGCTGATGACACCACCGTTGTGGGTCGGATTTCAAACAATGAGGAGACAGAGAACAGGAATGAGATAGAGAATCTGGTGAACTGGTGCGGCGACAATAATCTCTCCCTCAATGTCAATAAAACGAAGGAGATTGTCATCAACTTCAGGAAGCGTAAAGGAGAACATGCCCCTGTCTACTTCAATGGGGATGAAGTAGAAAGAGTCAAGAACTCCAAGTTTTTAGGTGTCTAGATCACCAACAACCTGTCCTGGTCCCCCCACGCTGACACTGTAGTTAAGAAAGCCCATCAACGCCTCTACTTTCTCAGAAGACTAAGGAAATTTGACATATCAGCTACGACTCTCATCGACTTTTACAGATGCACCATAGGAAGCATTCTTTCTGGTTGTATCGCAACTTGGTATGGGCTCCTGCTCTGCCTAAAACCGCAAGAAACTACAAAAGGTTGTGAATGTGGCCTGATCCATCACACAAGCCAACCTCCCATCCATTGTCTCTGTCTACACCCTCCCACTGCCTTGGCAAAGCAGCCAGCACCCAATGAAGGGTCAAATGCACCCTGGACATTCTCTCTTCCACCTTCTTTAGGAAAAAGATACAAAAGCCTAAGGTCACGTACCAACCGACTCAAGAATAGCTTCTTCCCTGCTGCTGTCAGACTTTTGAATGGACCTACCTCGCATTAAGTTGATCTTTCTCTACACCCTAGCTATGACTGTAACACTGCATTCTGCACTCTCTCCTTTCCTTCTCTATGAATGGTATGTTTTGTCCATATAGCACACAAGAAACAATACTTTTCACTGTATGTTAATACATGTCATGATGTGGATATGCCGGCGTTGGACTGGGGTAAACACAGTAGAAAGTCTGACAACACCAGGTTTATGTCCAACCGATTTATTTGATAGTAAACTCACCAGCTTTCCGGAGTCTTCAACATATCATTGATGAAGACGAACATCTCGCTAGGGCCATCCCCACACCCCCACTTCTTGCCTTCAGACAACCACACAACCTCAAACAGACCATTGTTTGCAGCAAACTACCCAGCCTTCAGGAGAACAGTGACCACAACACCACACAACCCTGCCACAGCAACCTCTGTAAGACATGCCGGATCATCGACATGGATACCATCATCACACGTGAGAATACCATCCACCAGGTACACGTCACATACTCTTGCAACTCGGCCAACGTTGTCTACCTGATACGTTGCAAGAAAGGATGCCCCGAAGCATGGTACATTGGGGAGACCATGCAGACGCTACGACAACAGATGAATGAACATCGCTCGACAATCACCAGGCAAGACTGTTTCCTTCCTGTTGGCGAACACTCCAGTGGTCACGGGCATTCAGCCTCTGACCTTCGGGTAAACGTTCTCCAAGGCGGCCTTCACGACACACGACAGCGCAGAGTCGCTGAACAGAGACTGATAGCCAAGTTCCACACGCATGAGGACGGTCTCAACACGGATCTTGGGTTCATGTCGCACTATCTGTAACCCCCGTGACTTGCCTGTGTTGGCAAAACCTCACTTACTGTACTGTCTGGAGACAATACACATCTCTTTAACCTGTGATCAGTGCTCCTTCCACTCACATTATCAGCCACTTCAGGACTTGAACAGCAGGCTAGGTGTAAAGATTCACATTCTAATCAGTAATCTGTAAACTGTCTGTGCTTTATATGCTCTGTCTGAGGCCAGAACTCTCCATTCACCTGACGAAGAGGGAAACCCCTCGAAAGCTTGTGAGTTTACTATCAAATAAATCAGTTGGACTAAAACCTGGTGTTGTCAGACTTTTTACTATTAATACATGTGACAGTAATAAATCAAAGAAATCAAAACCAAAGGGGTGATTTAATTGGGGTGTTTAGGATGTGAAAAGATTTGATAAGGTCGATAGTGATGAGCAGTCCAAAACAATGCCGACTAGCCTTAAAATGGAACCAGACTATCCTGGGGTGGCAGCACTTCCTCTCTCACACAGGAACACCCACCCCTACCCGCCTCCCCTCAATTTAATCTTATTTTTATTTAAGGCAACTAAAGTATATAACCAAGGCAGCTTGAGGGACACAGAGCTTGATCAAGATAGAGATGACTGAATGACAACTGGTTTGAGGGGCCTAATGGCCTCCCCATCCCATTCCAATGCTCCTAAACCCAGTACAAGTGTCACACCCGTGTATTTACATTTGCTTGAGTGTTATTCTAAAATTCAGCAAAGCGCTGGACATGCTGTTAGTGAGGTTTCTCGGGTGTGAGGCAGCACTAATGTAGAACCGAGCCCTGAGACAATGGAGAGTTTGAGGCCTGGCCAACTTTAAATGCCTGCTGGCTGCCATCCAGCCTGGAGTGTGCAGTCTGGGGGAGAGGGGGCACAGACAGAGACCCTGGCCATCAGGTTATTGGCAAGGCGAAGGAGAGAAGACTCGCTCTCTATCGCTCACTCACTCTCACCCACCCTCTCGTTCTCACTCTCTCTCACTTGCTTTTACTTGTTCTCTCCCCCTCTTATTCTCACCCTCACACACACACAGATACACACGTATATTTAATCAGTAAAGGAATCAAAGGTTATGGGTTAATGTGGAATCATAGAATCTCTATGGTGCAGAAGGAGGCCAATCGGCCCATCAAGTCTGCACTGACAAAAATCACACCCAAGCAAATCCCCATAACCCCACATATTTACTCTGTTAATCCCCTTGATGAGCAATTTAGCAAGGCCAATTCACCTAACCTGCACATCTTTGGTGTGTGGGAGGCACAGTAGCACAGTGGTTAGCACTGCTGCTTCACAGCTCTATGGACCTGTGTTCGATTCCCAGCTTGGGTCACTGTCTGTGTAGAGTTTGCACATTCTCCTCGTGTCTGCATGGGTTTTCTCCGGGTGCTCCGGTTTCCTCCCACCGGATGTGTGAGTTAGGTTGACTGGCTACGCTAAAATTACCCCTTAGTGCCCTGAGATGGGATTAGCGTGTAAAATATGTAGGGTTATGAGGGTAGGCCCTAGGTGGGGTTGTGGTCGGTGCATAATCGATGGGCCAAATGGCCTCTTTCTGCACTGTGATTCACCCGGAGGAAACCCAAGCAGACATAGGGAGAATGTACAAATTCCACACAAACAATGACACAGGAGTCTGACACTGTGGGGCAGCAGTGCTAACCACTGTGCTGCCCCAGGGAATGTGGGGTTGCCATTTAGGATCAGTCATGATCTCATTGACTGGCGGAGCAGACTTGATAGGCCAAAAGGCCTCCTTGTGCTCCTATGTCTGATGGTTTTATGGGCAGGAAGTGAGGAGAACTATAAAATTCCATATCCACTTACGAAGAAATCTAAAGACTCACCTGAGCCTGCCCTAGAAATCAAAGCCCCTCCCAGTAGATCTGTACTTGGCGGTAGATAAAGGATGGTGGGGGGGGGGAGGTGATGATGAATCTATCATTGCTCCCTCACTCTAAATTTGGTTTAAATTGTAATCTGAGCTCCATGACATCACTAGCCCTCATTCTGCATCAATTGTGTGCCACCTTGCCCCATAGATTTATATGCAATACTTTATTCACAAAATATCTGGAAGAAACATTACAAAACATTTCAATTTGTTATAAAAGTAATGTGCAGTGATATTCATGTTTTCTCCAGAGATCGAGATGCACTCTGAGGTTCTTCAGGTCGGCAACGAGAATATTAACAGAAATATTGAAGTATCTGTACAGGGAATCCAACTCGGTTCGAACTGTATCCATCAGTCCACTCTGCGCTGATTCAATGCGGTTACATACCAAAGAACAAAGAAAGTTACAGCACAGGAACAGGCCCTTCAGCCCTTCAAGCCTGCACCAACCATGCTAGAAACTATCATTATCACAAAAGAGGTAGCACTGGGCAAGCTAATGGAGCAAAAGGTAGACAAATCTCCTGGCCCTGATGGAATGCATTCCAGGGTACCAAAAGAGATGGCGGGAGACATAGCAAATGCATTAGTGTTAATTTACCAAAATTCACTGGATTCTGGGGTGGTTCCCGCAGATTGGAAAAAGGCAAATGTGATGCCACTGTTTAAAAAAGGAGGTAGACAAAAGGCAGGAAACTATAGGCCGGTTAGCTTAACTTCTGTAGTAGGGAAAATACTTGAACCGGTCGTCAAGGAAGAAATAGTGAGACATCTGGATATAAATTGTCCCACTGGTAAGATGCAGCATGGGTTCATGAAAGGCATGTTTGACTAATTTGGTGGAATTCTTTGAGAACATTATACATTCTGTGGACAACGGGGAACCTGTGGATGTGGCGTATCTGGGTTTCCAGAAGGCATTTGATAAGGTGCCGCACCAAAGACTGCTACATAAGATAAAGGTGCACAGAGTTACAGGTAATGTATTAGCACGGATAGAGGATCGGTTAACTAGCAGAAAGCAAAGATGGTGGCAGATGCCCCTGAGTGCGTCCCTTAGCACGTAGCCCTGACCCAACAGATAGTTAGGTCCAGCCGCATGGGGACAGAAAGAGGTTAAACCACTGCCTTCCAATTGTCTGCCACATCCTCTCCTGAACTGCTTTCTCTCAGGCTTGGCTGCAATGGGTTAAAATTAACCCAACTTCTCTCCAAAATTGCAGCAGGATTTCAAAAATAAGATAGACTGGTAAATGCCAAAAGAAAATGACCAAAATTGTGAGACTTTTTAGAGGAGCATGTTTAGTATTAGTAAAGAAATGTTAACTTGTCCTGAACTCAGAAGCACGATTAATGTCCAGCTCCAAGTAGTTATAGATTTAGAACTTTGGGTTGCAAATTTAAAGATCCAAAAATATCCTCCACTCAATGCGATTTATTTAGTTAACAAAGTTCTTCAAATATTTGTGCACAATTACCATGTTAATGATTAATTCAATGATTTATCTTGTTACCACTTTTAGAGTAACAGAGTTAGTCACTCATTACCAATTGTAGAGTAACAGTGTTAAGGCGTCATTACAACAAAAGGGACCATTCGCGTATCAAGTTCACATCAAGAATCCAACCAGCCGAGTTCCCTCACTCTATCCCCCTGGACCTGCAGGTTTATTTCCCCCAAGTGACCTTTCATTTTGAAATCATTGGCTGTCTCCCTTGTAGGCAACAAATTCCAAACGCAGCATAAAAATGTTCTTCCTCATTTTGCTCTCCTGCATCTCTTGACCAGAGCTTTTATTTTGTCTTCCCCGGTCCTTGTGCTATCAGCCAATGGGAACATTGTCTATCTGATTTAACCCTGTCATTATCTTGGTCATTTCGATCGAATCTCCCTTCAATCTCCTTTGCTCCAAGGAGAACAACCCCAGCTTCTCCAACCCAAGTTTGGAACTAAAATCCCTCATTACTGGAACCAATCGCCCCCTGCACTCTCTCAAGGACATTCACATCCTTCCTGAAGTGTACTGACCAGAACTGGACACAATTCTCTAGTTGTGACCTAACCAGAGATTTATAAAGGTTCAGCGTAACTTCCCTGTCTTCCTACTCAATGCCCCTATTTATGGCAGGCAAGATCCCATTTTCTTTACTAACCACTCAATGTCTTACCACCTTCAATATCGATACACACAAACCCCCCAAACCCTCTGTTCTTACACACTCTTAAGTGTTATTAAGTCCATATTACCTCTTCCCTTCCCTTTTGTCAAAATAAATCACCTCATTCTTCTCTATGGTGGTGCAGTGTTTAGCACTGCTGCCTCACAGCACTAGGACCCCAAGTTCGACTCCTGGTTTGGGTCGCTGTCTGTGTGGAGCCTGCATGTTCTCCCCGTGTCTACGTGCGTTTCCTCTGGCCACTCCAGTTTCCTCCCACAGTCCAAAAGATATGCTGGTTAGGTGCATTGACCATGCTAAATTCTCCCTCAGTGTACCGAACAGGCGACATGGGGATTTTCACAGTAACTTCATTGCAGTGTGAATGTAAGCCTATTTGTGACAGTAATAAATAAACATTGAACTCTATTAAATTCTACCTGACCGCTACCCTGCCCTGCCCTACTCTATGTCATGTTGCATCATCCCCACTGTTTGCTACACCGCCAAGTTTGGCAAACATTTTATGTTTATTCAGTATTCTAATATCCAAGTATCTCTATCTCTATCAAAATGGCAGCGATTCTAACATTGACCTCTGGGGAACATAATTGTTCACCATTCTCCAGTCTGAATAACAACCATTTAACACAACTCATTGTTTTCTGACTTGAAGCTAACTTATTTATCCAAGCTGACACTTTTCTTTTAGAATCACTAGAATCCCTAAAGTGCAGAAGGAGGCCAATTGGCCCATCAAGTCTGCACAGACCACAATCCCACCCAGGCCCTATTCCACCCATATTTACCCTGCTAATCCCCCTGACATTAGGGTCAACTTATCATGGCCAATCAACCTAACCCATTAGCCTCAGTTTCATTAACCAGCCTTCCATGTGGTATTTTATCAGACATTTTCTTGGAAGTCCATATAGACAACATCCACCGCATTCCCTTCATCAACCTTCTCTGTTACTTCACCAAAAAATTCAGTTCAGTTAGTCAAGCTGAACATTTTACAGCCCCTGATTTTTGATTCTACTCTCTTTGCACCCTTTCTCTAATCCTCTGGCACCTCTCCCACATCTAGGGAAGACTGAAAGATTCTGTAGAAACCTGGGATACAGGCCACTCAGCCCAGGTGACTTACTTGCCCCAAGCATAACCACTGTTTCCAGAACCACCTCCCTTTCAATTTTCATACTATCCATGGCTTCCATCTCCATTTCTATCAATATTTTGTCAGATTCCTCTTCCTCAGTAAATGCTGGGATATTCCAGCCTCCAAGTATGGATCAGCCTCTTTGTGCTTGATATGGTACCCACCCCCTCTGCTATCTTTACTATTTTGGTGCTGCACAATGATTTTTGGATCCCCTTACATTCTATTCTCATATGGGGCAGGACAGTGGCACAGAGGTTAGCATTGCTGCCTCACAGCACTAAGTGCCTGGGTTCAATTCCCAGCTTGGGTCACTGTGTGGAGTCTACACATTCTCCCCGTATCTGTGTGGGTTTCCTCCGGATGCTCCAGTTTCCTCCCACAGCCCAGGGATATGTGGGTTACGTTGATTGGCCATGATAAATTGGACCCTAATGTCAGGGGGATTAGCAGGGCGAATAGGGCCTGGGTGGGATTGTGGTCGGTGCAGACTTGATGGGCCGAATGGCCTCCTTCTGCACTTTAGGGATTCTAGTGATTCTAAAAGAAAATCCTCTCTTTGCCAGTGTTATTTTCCACTTCACTTCCTCTCTTGGTTGATTGTATTGAACCTGCCTCTCGGTTAGAAGGTGTGTTGGAAATGTCGCTGTGTCTATTGTGTGGGTGAAGCAAAACAGGACGTGCTTCCTGCTTTGTGTCTGCTTATTTGCTTCTCATTTTCAGCCCACACTGCTGACTGCAGCAATAAGATGACAAATATGTAAGTGTCCCCCTGTCGACACACACAGCCGCCTCATTGGCAAATCCTCCTGTGTGTCCCCTCGGGCTGACACACAGGGACTGGGACCCTCACGACCCGAGAGGAACTTGGAGGACGTTTGAATAATTTAACATTAACGATCCTAATGTGAATGTGGTGGGGGTGGGGGCGACGATCAGTAAGTTCACAGACGACACAAAAATAGTGGGGCAAAAAGTCATACGTTACAGGACGATATAGACGGGGTGCTCAGATTGGCAGAACAGCGGCAAATGGAACTTAGCTTTGAAACTTGTGAGGTGACACACCTTGGGAAGATTAACAAGGCAAGGGAACACACAATGAACAATAAGATGCGAGGAAGTACAGAGGATCAGAGGAACATTGGGGAGCATGTCCATCGATCCCTATTGGCAGCAGGACAGGTAGATAAGGTGGTTAAGAAGGCATATTGGATACTTAGCTTCATTAGCAGAGGCAAAGAATCTAAGAGCAGGGAGGTGATGATGGAGCTGTATAAAATGTCCATTAGGCCACAGCTAGAGTACCGTGTGCAGCCCTGGTTTAGCAATAATACCACTGCACCACTGCCTGCCAAGGCTGGAATTGAGCCCAGGTCCCTGGTGCTGTGAGGCACATCTCTGGGATTTCCCGGCCGCTTTGTGCCCGTCTGTCTCGGAGGCCTATACCCTCAGGAATGTAGCATTTTGTTTTTACTTCTCAACTCCAGCCGCAAGGTTATCCTCTATTTTTGACACCACAACGTGCCCTGATCAGAACTGCTTTCCCTTTGTTACTTCCCTAGTTAGGAGGTTTTGGGATGCCTGACGCTTGAGGCCTGAAGTTGGCCCAAAATGGGGCCTGAGGATTCAGGCCTGGTCAAAATAAACAGCCGAGGACTCGACAGGCTGCCTACCCTTCCGCAGGTGGGCTTATCCCTCTGGAAGTGACCCTCCGTGGGTAGGTGCTGGGTAAGAGAGGATTGGGGGCAATTGCACAGCAATTCCTTGGTCATCTGCGTGTCCAGTGAAATCTTTCACAGCCAGCCCACAGGAAGCGGGGCAGCAATGAGCACATCTGTACTCTGGGAACAGCTGGGCCTGATCCACACTCAAATTTCACAGCTCAAGGTGCTTCACAGCCAATGAATTAGAACCATAGAATTCCTACTGTGGAAAAGAGGCCATTCAGCCCATCGAGTCTGCGCTGACTCTGACTCTGACACCGGCCCTCTTCCCTGCCCTATCCCTGTAACCCCACACATTTGGCATGCCTAATCCCATCAAACCTACACATCTTTCGACTGTCTGTCAGAAATGTAGCTCAGTTTGTGCGCAGAAAGCTCCCACAAACAGCTGTGCGATAATGACCTGATCATTTGATCAGTGGTGTTGAGTGAGAGATAAATTGGCCTCAGGACACTAGGGGTGGGGTGACTAGGATAGCAAAGGCAATCTTCTAAATCCCCCTGGATTGGGCAGACAGGGTGACAGTTTAATAAAAGCAAGATAATGTGGATACTGGAAATCTAAAATAAAAACAGAAAATTCTGGAAAAACCCAGCTGGCCTGTGGAGAGAGTTAACATTTTGAGTCTGGATGATTCTTCTTCAGATCTGTTTAACATTCTCTCCACAAACTATGGTGGCACGGTGGTTAGTGCTGCTGCCTCACAGCGCCAGGGACCAGGGTTCAATTCCTGGGCTTGGGTCACTGTCTGTGTGGAGTCTGCGTATTCAGTCCAACGCCGGCATACCCACATTATTCTCACTGCGTCTGCATGGGTTTCCTCCCGGTATTCCGGTTTCCTCCCACTGCCCAAAGATGTGTGGATTAGGTGGATTGGCCGCGCTAAATTGCCCTTAGTATTAGGGTACTTGCAGGGTAAATATGTGGGGTTAGGGGATAGGGCATGGGTAGCTCAGAATATAAAAACTGATAGCACATTTTTCTACAAATATATAAAACAAAAAAGAGTGACAAAAGTAAACATTGGTCCTTTAGAGGATGAGAAGGGGATTTAATAATGGGAAATGAGGAAATGGCTGAGGCATTGAACAGGTATTTTGTGTCAGTCTTCACAGTGGAGGACACAAATAACATGCCAAAAATTGTTGACAGGAAGGTTATGGCAGATGAGAACCTAGAAACTATCATTATCACAAAAGTGGTAGTGTTGGGTTAGCTAATGGGGTGAAAGGTAGACAAGAAGGCCTACTTCTGCTCCTAGTTCTTATGTTCTTATGGTTGGTGCAGGCTTGATGGGCCAAATGGCCTCTTATGCATGGTAGGGATTCTATGATTCTATGAAACTAGCTCCTGTGCAGCACTCAATGTGAACATAAGAACATAAGAACATAAGAAATAGGAGCAGGAGTAGGCCATCTAGCCCTTCGAGCCTGCCCCACCATTCAATAAGATCATGGCTGATCTGTCGTGGCTCAGTTCCACATTCACACCCTCTCCCCATAACCCTTAATCCCCTCTCCCATCGAAAACCCATCAACTCGCGTCTTAAAAATATTTAGCGAGGCAGCCTCCACCACTTCAACGGGCAGAGAATTCCAGAGATTCACCACCCTTTGAGTGAAGAAGTTCCTCCTCAACTCCGTTCTAAACCGCCCCCCCTTTATCTTGAGGCTGTGCCCCCTAGTCCTACTGTCCTTCCTGAGCGGGAAGAGTCTCTCCACCTCTATCCTATCCATCCCATTCATCATCTTGTACGTCTCAATGAGATCTCCCCTCATTCTTCTAAACTCTAACAAGTACAAGCCTAGTTTATTCAGCCTCTCCTCATAGCTCAACCCCCTCAACTCCGGCATCAGCCTAGTAAACCTCCTCTGCACTCCCTCCAAGGCCAAAATATCCTTGCGTAAGTACGGCGCCCAAAACTGCACACAGTACTCCAGCTGCGGCCTCACCAATGCCCTATACAGCTGCAGCAAGACCTCCCTACTTTTATATTCAATCCCCCTCACTATGAAGGCCAGCATCCCATTCGCCTTCCTGACCACCTGCTGCACCTGCAGGCTGGGTTTTTGCGACTCATGCACAAGGACCCCGAGGTCCCTCTGCACCGTCTCCTGCTGCAGTTTCTCGCCACGTAAGTAATAATCCTTCCTACCATTATTCCTACCAAAGTGGACCACCTCGCACTTGCCAACATTAAATTCCATTTGCCATTTCCTGGCCCATTCGCCCAGGCTATCTAGATCCTTCTGTAGACTCTCCACACCCTCCGCACAATTTGCCATTCCACCAATCTTGGTGTCATCAGCAAATTCCGACACCATACACTCGGTTCCCTCCTCCAGATCATCTATATAAATGGTAAATAGCTGAGGCCCCAGCACCGACCCCTGGGGCACTCCACTAGTCACCATCCGCCAATCCGAATAGCACCCGTTGACCCCCACTCTCTGCCTCCTATTTGACAACCAATCCTCTATCCACGCTAACACCCTACCCCCAACTCCATGTCGCCTGACCTTCTGCAATAACCTCTTGTGAGGTACCTTGTCAAACGCCTTCTGAAAATCAAGAAAGACCACATCCACCGGCTCTCCTCTATCCACCGCCCTAGACACATCCTCATAGAACTCCAGTAAATTTGTCAGACACGACTTCCCTTTAACAAAACCGTGCTGCGTCTGCTCTATCAAGCAATTCCCCTCAAGATGCCTCGCAATTTCCTCCTTGATGACGGATTCTAACATTTTACCTACCACAGACGTTAAACTAACCGGCCTATAATTCCCCGCCTTTTTCCTGGCACCCTTCTTAAACAACGGCGTAACATTAGCCGTTTTCCAATCTTCCGGCACTTCCCCAGAATCCAGCGGCATCTGGAAAATAACCACTAAGGCATCCACTATCACCTCCGCCATTTCTTTCAGAACCCTCGGATGCATTCCATCCGGTCCTGGGGACTTGTCCACAATCAGCCCCTCCAGTCTGTCGAGCACCACCTCTCTAGTAACAGTAATGTCATTAAGACCCTCCAGTCCTACCACCTTTCCATCGCTAACATCCGGCAAATTATTCACGTCCTCCTCCGTGAAGACCGAAACAAAAAAGTTATTCAAGACCTCCGCCATATCCCCATCCCCTACCACTAAGTCCCCCCTCTCATCCTCTAAAGGACCAACGTTCACCCTAGCCAGCCTCTTCCTTTTTATATATTTATAAAAACTCTTGCTATCCTTTTTTATATTAAGCGCCAGCCCAGCTTCATAGTTTCTCCTACCCTTCTTTATCAACTTCTTTGTCAATCTTTGTTGACATTTAAACCTCTCCCAATCCTCTTCTCGCCCACTACTCTTAGCTACTCTAAATTCCTCCGCTTTTAATTTAACACTTTCCTTCACCTCCTTCGTTATCCACGGCTTATTACCTCTCTTCCTACTGTCCTTTTTTACCATCGGAATAAATTTCTGCTGAGCACCAAGAAAGATCTCCTTAAAGATCCTCCACTGCTCCTCAGCAGACCCTCCCTCCAACGCGCTCCCCCAGTCCACATTCGCCAATTCTTCTCTCATCCTACCGTACTCCCCTCTGTTCAAACAAAGGACACGTGACCGGGAACCCACTTTCTCCTCCTCCACCTGCACCAGAAACTCCACCATACAATGATCACTCTCTCCAAGAGGATCCTTCACCGCAAGGTCCCTAATTCTACCCGCCTCATTACATAACACCAATGTGCCCCGGACTAAGGGGGTCAGAATGCCTGCCACCCAGTGAGACGCTTAAAACCTAACAGGTATGGGAAAGACATGATCAAATGTCCTACCTGTACCCACACGGCGGGGTGGGAGGAGGGGGGGGGTCTTCCTCAGGGCAAGGAGTGAAGACCCTCATAATAAGTAAAGAGATCAGTGTGTGAAGAGGGAGGGACTTTGAATCTTGTGAAAGTACTGGGGGGAGAAAGACAAATTACTGCAGATGCTGGAATCTGAAACCAAAAGAGAGAATGCTGGAAAATCCCAGCAGGTCTGGCAGCATCTGTAAGGAGAGAAAAGAGCTGACGTTTCGAGTCCAGATGACACTTTGTCAAAGCTAAAAGGCAGAGAAAGTGGGAGATATTTATACTGCAGGGGGAGGGAATGAAAGATAAGTCATAGCCACAGAAACCAGGGAAAAGACTGCGATTAGTTGTCCCCAGAAAGAATAAAGGGGAGATAAAGGTTCCCAGCTTTATACAAGTAGAGAGGGGAAGAGCTACTGAAATTGGATCTTGTTGTTTAACTGGTAGAACAGGTAACTGATTAACGTGGAATGAGGAAGCTGCAGTGATTTACACCCCAGCTTGAATTCAACTCAACTGGCACATAAATACCAGTTCAGCAGTGATTCCATCCCTAACGCTGTGGAACTTTACAACTCCATCAGGATCCCTGGTTCCCCTCAGCTTAGCTCGGTCTCTTGTTTGAACTTTAATCTTGCCTTGAGGCCGAAAGCAGCTGCCAGAATCTCTCACCCCGCGGTGAAGCCTGTCTCAGAATCTGTTTGAAAATTACAACGCTTTGGATGTCAGGTAATTGGGGTGACAGAAAGCCGGGCGATGTTACACTGGGACCTCGGGGAGGTCCATTCTTTATGAAGCAGCTGCTCTGTTCTCAAAAGGTACCCTGCTTATCCCTTAAAGAAAGTAATGATTGGGACGTGAGCGCCACGGGCTGGCCAGCATTTATTTCCCATCGCGATTTACCCTTCAGAAGGTGGCGGTGAGCTCCCTTCCTAAACCGCTGCAGTGGTGTAGGTGCACCCACAGTGCTGTTAGGGAGGGAGTTCCAGGATTTTGACTCAGTGACAGTGAAGGAACGGTGATATATTTCCAAGTCAGGATGGTGAGTGGCTTGGAGGGGAATCTCCAGGCGGGGGTGTTCCCGGGTATCTGCTGCCCTTGTCCTTCTAGATGTTAGAGGTCACGAGTTCGGAAGGTGCTGTCGAAGGAGCCTTGGTGAGTTCCTGCAGTGCAACTCAAAAATGGTACACACGGCTGTTCATCTGTGGTGGAAGAATATTAGAAATCCTACAGGGCAGAAGGAGCCCATTCGGCCCATCAAGTCTGCACTGACAACAATCCCACCCAGGCCTATCCCCCCTGCTAATACCGCTAACCTATGCATCCCAGGACACTAAGGGACAATTAGCATGGCCATTGCACCTAACCCACACATCTTTGGATCATGGGAGGAAACTGGAGCACCCGGAGGAAACCCACGCAGGCACAGGGAGAACGTGCAGACTCCACACAGACAGTGATCAAAGCCAGGAATTGGACCTGGATCCCTGGTGCTGAGGGGGAGCAGTGCTAACCTCTGTGCCACCATGCCGTGTTTAAGGCAGTGGGTGGGGTGCCAATCAGATGGGCTGCTTTGCCCTGGATGGTGTTGAGCTTCTCGAGTGTAGTTGGAGCTGCCCCCATCCAGGCAGGTGGGGAGTGTTCCATCACACTCCTGACTGATCCACCTCTGTGGATCACTCCGTGCAGATTAACATCAAGCTGTTTAGGCCATCAATGGACCCACAAGTGAAACAGTTACCAGGCATTGACAGTAGGAATAGAGGGAGCTTTGCTCTGATGATAACTCTGTGCTGCCTTGCAGTAGTGTAAGAACAGAATCCATTCCCTTCCTGTTCTCTCTTACCCAGTTAAGGGGCAATTGTCTTGAATTGAAATACTGGAACAATGTCTTTCTGTATTTGCTGATTGGTTTTTGTCTATTTTGTAGCCTACAGAAGATGAACATGGATCCTTTGCCAGATCGACTCAGCACTGACCAGGATAAGAATCAAACTAAACGATGCAACACGGGACCTATCACTGATTCAGGCTCAATGCTCTTCATTTGTGTGTTGCCAACACAACAAGCCTGCAATGGCCACAGTGAGATGGTCAGGGTGGAATTACCCATCAATAGCACAGTGAGAAACCTGCGGTTATTAATATGGATGAAGGCAATTAATGAAAGTGCAACACCTTCCTTCTACAAACTTTCCAATCCTGACTCCTATCAACTCCTCTACAAGAAAGGACCCACTTGGTTTGAGATTTATGATGATCAACAGTTTCTGCTAACTCTGGACTTGGTGAAGTACTGGAAGAATTTGGGTTCCAAGGGGGGTCAGGTTTATGTCAGAAAAAGACACAAGGAGACAGGAGAGGATGTGGAATTCTGGAAGCAGCTGACCTATCTGATTGGCTATGATATAAAGAGTAGCGTTACCAATGACCAGAGTGAGTTGGCCTGTACACGGAGAAAGCTGACTGCTGCGAGGAAGACTGAGGTTCACAAGCGAAACAGTCGGGATTATGCAATGGAACCTTGGCTGGCATCAAACCCTCTCCCCACCAGCTCTGTGAATCAAATTAGCAAGGAGATACTGGTCACTATCTATTACAATGGCACTAGTCATAAAATGAAGGTGGGCATTTATGACACACCAGACATGGTCATTAATGCCTGTACACAGAAGATGGTGGACAGACAATTGCTAATCAGTGATACCGATAGTAGCTTAGTCCTGAAGGTCTGTGGAAGAGAAGAGTACATCACGGGAAACTGGTCGCTGGTTGACTTCATTTGGGTCAGGCGTTGCATCAAGAATAAGGAGGAGCTCCAACTGGCATTGATGCCCTCTCCACCCCTTGTAGATGATAAGGTCAACATTGAGGACTGGCCTTTGGTTGACCCATGCACAGGTCTCACAGCCACCCATGAGCAACTGACACTCAGAGGCAAGGATATTGAGCAGATTCTGGCTTTGTCACTCTGGGATTGTAATCAGTACTTTCGTGTCAAGCTTGTGGGTTTGGACATTCCAATCCTACCAAACAAAAGCCTCCCAAATGTATATGTGGAGGCCACCGTGTGTCACGCAAAGAATGTCCTCTCATCCACAAGGTCTCAATCCATGCCTTTCGGTGAAGAGATTTTGTGGAATACTTGGCTTGAGTTTGACATCTTGGTGAAGAACATCCCCCAAGGATCGAGGTTGAGTTTGTCAGTGTACGGACTGGACTCGGAGAGCTCCAGCTCAAAGGAAGGAAAGTCAGCCCCACCAACCACTAAAGACGGAGATTTGTCCAGAGGGAAAAGCAAGCTGCTCTACTTTGTCAACCTCCTCCTGATAGACCACAGGTCATTCCTTCAGCAAGGCGAACATATTCTTCACATGTGGCCTTACTCAAGTCGTGAGGAAAGTCTTGTTACCCATGAGGTAGATAAACGCTCATCCAAGACTAATCCAGATATTGAGAACTCGACGGCAATCTGTATCGTGCTGGACACATACAATTACCCAGTGGTCTTACCAAGCGGCAGGAAGTCAAGATCCAGTAAGATCGACCAATCGTCAGATGATGAGGACCTCCCAACAAATGAGGAAGTGAAGTATGAAGGTGCTGGGGCTTCCCTGGGCGTTCCAAAGCAGAATAGAATGAAACGATTCACTGAGGCCTGTGGCCAGTACAGCCTTTCACTGCCCAAGTTCCTCAGCACTGTGCAATGGGGGGATCTGAATGCAGTGGAGGAGGTTCATTGGCTCTTTGACCACTGGAATCCCCTGGAACTGGACATTTCGATTGCTCTGGAACTCCTCAGCATTGATATTGCTGATGAGAAAGTGAGGGTGTTATCTGTTAAACGGCTGGAGGAGTTAGACAGTGACCACCTGCTGAGATATCTCCTGCAGCTCGTACAGGTGAGGGCAGTTTCTAATCACTCCTCTTTCCCCTGGGTATGGACCTATGCTGGAGAATGACTCCAGGAGTAAGAATGCAGAGCAGAGGGCAGAGGGCTGAGGTGAGGAGTAAGTGGTTTGGAAGGGATTTGAGAAACAATCTTTTCACTCAGAGGGAGGTGGAAATATGGAACGTGTTACCTGGGAGGGTGGTGGAGGCAGAGACCCTCCAACATTGAAGAAACATCTGGATGAGCACTTAAATCGTCAAGGCATAGTGGGCCATGAGCCAAGTGCTGGTAAGTGGGATTAGTACAGACTGGTATTAGATGGTCAGCATAGACATGGTGGGCCGAAGGGCCTGTCTCTGTGCTGCATGACTATATAAATATATGAGAAATATAATCAGAGGAGACCATTCAGCCCCTTAAGTCTGTCCTATCACCCATGGCTGAACTTTTGAACTCAGATCCATTTTATTCCTTGATTCTCTTAGAAACAAAAATGTATTAATCTCAAACTTGAATCTATTCAACAGCTGAATATGCGTGATTCTCCAGGTGGGATTAATATTGAGAAGATCAAAACAATTTGTCTTGGTTCCTGCTCCAAACTGTGTCCCTGAGCCACCAGCCACACACTCCCACCGTCACAGTCCGCCATGGGACTTTGCTGTCACATTGACCTGGGATTAAGCTCAGTGAAACCTCTGTAACATTACCCAACCTCACCCTCAGCTCAGCCGCTGCAGAAACCCTCACCCATGCTCCCCCCAGACTCCACAAATTCCAGCTACATCCTCCCTGCTGGAAAGCTGAGATCATCCAAAACTCTGGTGGTTACATCTGAATTCACATGGACCCATCCACATACCACTCTGTGTTCACTGACCTGCATAAGACCATAAGACATAGGAGCAGGAGGCCATTCAGCCCATCGAGTCTGGTCTGCCAGTCAATGAGACAATGACTGATCTGATGTGATAATCCTCAACTCCACTTCCCCGTCTTATCCCCACTGCCCTCGATTCCCTTACTGATTAAAAATCTGTCTATCTTAGCCTTGAACTTACCAAACCACCCTGCTTCTCCAGCCCTCTGCAGGAAAGAAATCCCCAGATTCACTCCCCTCTGAGAGAACAAATTCCTCCTCATCCCTGTGTTAAATGGGTGACCCCTTACTCAGTGCCCTCTGACCTGTGACTCACCTACAAGGGGAAACATCCTCTCAGCATCGACCCTGTCAAACCCCCTGAGAACCTGACGTATCTCAATAAGGCCGCCTCTCATTCTTCTAAACTCTAACGAGGACAGACCCAACCTACTCAACCTTCCCCTCGTAAGAAAATCCCTCCATACCCGAGATCGAACTAATGAGCCTTCTCTGGACTGCCTCCAATGCCAAGTTCAAACGTTGCCATCTTGAAAATACCCCTCTTATCCCAACACTCTGTCTTCTATTGAATCGTCAATCCTCTATCCATGATAATATACTATCCCCAACACCATGGGTGCTTATGTTATTAAGCAGCCTTTTGTGTGGTACCTTATCAAACATTTTTTGGAGATCCAAGTATATTACATCGACTAGTTCCCCTTTATCTATCCTGATTGTTACCACCTTACAGAAATCTAATCAATTTGACAGGCATGATTTCCCCTTCACGAAGCCATGCTGTCTCTGCCTGATTATATTGCCTATTTCTAAATGCTCCACTATTACAATGGACTGTAACATTTTCCCAGTGACAGATGTTAAGCTATATTTGATTTTCTCTCCTTCCCTTTTTGAAAAGGGTATTATATTGACAGATTTACAATCTTTTGGGACTTGTCCAGAATTTAAGGGTTCTTGGAAGATTACCAACAGTGTATCGACTATCTCTGTAGCTACTTCCTTCAATATCCTGGGAAGCAACCCATCAGGTCCAGGGGATTTATCAGCCTTTAACCTCATTAATTTTCTAGTATGTATTCTCTAGGGATAATTATTGTATTTATTTCCTGCTCCCTTCTGATTCCTGCTTAATTGTTTAGTATTTTTGGAATGTTATTAGTGTTTTCCACTGTGAAGACTGACGCAAAGTATTTATTTAATTCCTCTGCCATTTCCTCGTTCCCCATTACTATTTCTCCAGTCTCATTCTCGAAGGAGCCTGTGTTCACTTTGGCCTCTCTCTTCCTTTTTATATGTTAAATATTCATTTTATATATTTATATATTACTTGCAAGTTTTTCCTCATAGTTCATCTTCTCCCTCTTCATCTTTTGGGCCTTCTTTTGTTTGTTTTTCAAAATCTCCCCAATCCTCTGCCTTACCTCTATCTTTATCACTTTCTATATATCTATTTTTCTGTTTAATCCTATCCCAAATTCCTTGTTTAACCATAAATGATTTCCCCCCTCCCGAAAATCTTTCTTCCTCACTGGGATTTAGTTGTGAGTTATGAATTATTTGCATAAATGTCTGCCAATCTTTCATGCTGAACCTCTCAGCCTTCCGCATCGATATACATTCGCTTCGTAAACCCACATTTCTCCTCTTCAGAACCATCTGCTACCTATTTAGTTTAAAGCCCTCTCTACTCCCCTAGTTAAGTAATTTGCAGGAACGCTGGTCTCAGCACAGTTCAGTTGTCGGCTGTCTCAGCGCTACAGCCTCTACTTTCCCCAGTACCCCACAAACCAAAACCACTTCTCCCACACCAGTCTCTGAGCCACGTATTCAGCTCTTTAATTTTATGTACCCTTTGCCAATTTGCACACAGTTCAGATAACAATCCAGGGATTATAACCTTGGAGACCCTGTTGTTTAAAAAAGTTAGAGGACATGGGTTAAGGGAAGGGGGAAAAGTTTAAAGGGAATATTGTGGGGGGGGGCTTCTTCATGCAGAGAGTGGTGGGAGTGTGGAATGAGCTGCCAGATAAAGTGGTAAATGTGGGCTCACTTTTAACATTTAAGAAAAACTTGGACGGGTTCATGGATGAGAGGGGTGTGGAGGGATATGGTCCAGGTGCAGGTCAGTGGGACTAGGCAAAAAATGGTTCAGCACAGACAGGAAGTGCCAAAAGGCCTGTTTCTGAGCTGTAATGTTCTATGGTTCTATGGTTTAATTTAGTGCCTCGTTCCTCAAACACTCTATGAAGAACCTCTTTCCTCATTCTGCCTACATCATCGGCACCTACATTGACTATGACAACAGGACCTCCCCCTTCTACTGCAAGTTCCCCTCCAGCCTGGAGCTGATGTCCTGAACCCTGGCATCACAGCCGCCTGGACTCCTAGTCCTTGCAACAGAGTCAATCCCCCTCACTACGCTGTCCCCTCCAACCATGAGTTTCTTGTGTGCTCCCCCCACTTGAATGGCTTCCTGTACCACAGTGTCAAGGTCAGTCAACCCATAAGAACATAAGAACTAGGAGCAGGAGTCGGCCACCTGGCCCCTCGAGCCTGCTCC
Organism: Carcharhinus amblyrhynchos; assembly: GCF_965287045.1. Lineage (NCBI taxonomy): Eukaryota > Metazoa > Chordata > Chondrichthyes > Carcharhiniformes > Carcharhinidae > Carcharhinus > Carcharhinus amblyrhynchos. Next base: position 78,510 of record NW_027650327.1, on the reverse strand, counting down.
GCCATTCAATAAGATCATGGCTGATCTTTTTGTGGACTCAGCTCCACTTACCCGCCCACTCACCATAACCCTTAATTCCTTCACTGTTCAAAAATCTATCTTTGCCTTAAAAACATTCAATGAGGGAGCCTCAACTGCTTCACTGGGCAGAAAATTCCACAGATTCACAACCCTTTGGGTGAAGAAGTTCCTCCTCAACTCAGTCCTAAATCTGCTCCCCGTTATTTTGAGGCTATGCCCCCTAGTTCTAGTTTCACCCACCAGTGGAAACAACTTCCCTGCTTCTATCTTCTCTATCCCCTTCATAATCTTATACGTTTCTATAAGATCTCCCCTCATTCTTCTGAATTCCAATGAGTATAGCCCCAGTCTACTCAGTCTCTCCTCATAAACCAACCCTCTCAACTCCGGAATCAACCTAGTGAATCTCCTCTGCACCCCCTCCAGTGCCAGTATATCCTTTCTCAAGTAAGGAGACCAAAACTGTACACAGTACTCCAGGTGTGGCCTCATCAGCACCTTATACAGCTGCAACATAACCTCACTGTTTTTAAACTCCATCCCTTTAGCAATGAAGGACAAAATTCCATTTGCCTTCTTAATTACCTGCTGCACCTGCAAACCAACTTTTTGCGATTCATGCACAAGGACACCCAGGTCCCTCTGCACAACAGCATGATGCAATTTTTACCTTGTAAATAATAGTCCATTTTGCTGTTATTCCTACCAAAATGGATGACCTCACATTTACCAACATTGTACTCCATCTGCCAGACCCTTGCCTGCTCACTTAGACTATCTGTATCCCTTTGCAGACTTTCAGCGTCCTCTGCGCACTTTGCTCTGCCTCTCATCTTAATGTCATCTGCAAACTTTGCCACACTACTCGTGGTCCCCAACTCCAAAGCATCCACTCTGCAGCCCCCATTCTCATCCAAACAAACTGAAAGAGCCTCAACCCTGTTGGACGATTGCAGGAGCTGACACTCCTGCCCAGTGGGTCTTACCTGCCTCAGCTGCAATCACATTCTCCTGTCCCTGACCACTTCCCAAACCGAAAGATTCAATCCTAATGAGTATGACTGCCACCAGGTAACTCCCTCCCTCCCTGATGTATCACAGTGTCTGCAGCTCAGCCTCCGGTTAGATGGCTCTGAGCTGAAGCTTCTCAAGCTGCAAACCGTGTTCACCAAGAATTTCCACACGCTGTAGCCTTGACACATCACCGGTCCCACCATCCTTAATGCATTTTAAATAATTAATTTGTTAAATTATTTCATTATTCATGCTTTAATATATTTTATAAAGTAACCACCATGTTGTGCACAATTTAAAACCCCAGGGTAAGAGTAGAGGCTTCTCACTTACCAGATTCAACAGCAAATTCCTTCCCTGTCATTGAATAACAACCAATTGTAAAGCGTGAGAAATATAGAAAGAGCAAAGGGAAATAAACTCTTCTTACCCCCTCTCACCAAACTCTGCACATACCAAATTCCCCACTTACCAAACTCCAATCTTGCACTCCGAGCCTTGGTGCATTCTGTTTGTCCTTGGCTACATTGAAAAGAGACCTGAACTGGGATTACTATTAACCAGATTAAACCAGTCAACTATTTTTTTAATTGATTTGATTTATTATTGTCACGTGTTAACATACAGTGAAAAGTATTGTTTCTTGCACACTAAACAGACAAAACATATCACTCATAGAGAAGGAAAGGAGAGAGTGCAGTATGTAGTGTTACAGTCATAGCTAGGATGTAGAGAAAGATCAACTTAATGCGAGTTAAGTCCATTCAAAAGTCTGACAGCAGCAGGGAAGAAGCTGTTTTTGAGTCAGTTGGTACGTGATCTCAGACTTTTGTATCTTTATCCTGATGGAAGAAGGTGGAAGAAAGAATGTCCGGGGTGCATGGGGTATTAATTACACTGGCTGCTTTTCTGACACAGTGGGAAATATAAATAAAGTCAATAGATGGGAGGTTGGTTTGTGTATTGGACTGGGCTTTGTTCACGACCCTTTGTAGTTTTATGTGGTCTTGGGCAGAGCAGGAGGCCATACCAAGCACTTGGAAAGGATACTTTCTATGGTGCATCTATGGCGAGAGTTGTAATTGACATACCAAATCTCCTTCGTCTTCTGAGAAAGTAGAGGTGTTGGTGGGGCTTTCTTAACAATAGAAAGTGAATTTCTACAGTTAAGAGATTAACTATAATTAGTTACATATTATTTATGTAATACATATGTTATATATAATAATATATATTCTATAAATATATAATATTTATATTATATATATATTTTTATATACTTATGTAAAATGTATATAATATTTTATTAATTATAATGTATACTATAATATATACTATAATATATTATGTATAATATATATAATGCATTATATATATAATATATGTACATATATATGGGGGGACCAGGATCGGTTGTGGTGATCTGGACATCTAAAAACTGACCAAGGCTGAGACATGGGGGTGGGGAAAGGCTGGCTGATCACACTGCTCTCTCAGCTGTTGTTTATTGTCTGTATTTTTTAGGCGTTGAAGTTTGAACCATACCACGACAGCGCGTTAGCGAGGTTCCTGATTCGCCGTGCATTAAGGGTGAGTGTCTAACACAGCGCAATGACACATCAGCATGTTCATCCCCGTCCCCACTGTAACTCCCTCCCCTGGTTCCCGGGAAAACCTGACGTTCCAATTCACACTTCCACCAACTCACCTCATCCCGAAAATATACTTCTCGGAAGTGTCATCACTGTCATAGTGCAGGAAACACAGCAGAGAAACGGTGCACAGCAAGATCCCAGAAACAGCAACGAGGTAATCAATTTTAATGACATTAAGCAGGGGATAAACAGGGGGAAGCACGGTGGCGCAGAGGTTAGCACTGCTGCCTCACAGCGCCAGGGGCCTGGGTTCGATTCCCAGCTTGGGTCACTGTCTGTGCGGAGTCTGCATGTTCTCCCCGTGTCTGCGTAGGTTTCCTCCGGGTGCTCCAGTTTCCTCCCACAGCCCGAGAGATGTACGAGTTAGATTGATTGGCTGTGCTAAATTGCCCCTTAGTGTCGGGGGACTGGCTAAGGTACATTCATAGGTTACAGGGTTAGAGCCTGGGTGGGATTGTGGTTGGTACAGACTCAATGGGCCGAATGACCCCCTTCTGTCCTATGGGATTCTATGATTCTATCAACTGACAGTGCGGCGCTCCCTCAGCACTGACCCTCTGACAGTGCGGCGCTCCCTCAGCACTGACCCTCTGACAGTGCGGCGCTCCCTCAGCACTGACCCTCTGACAGTGCGGCGCTCCCTCAGCACTGACCCTCTGACAGTGCGGCGCTCCCTCAGCACTGACCCTCTGACAGTGCGGCGCTCCCTCAGCACTGACCCTCTGACAGTGCGACACTCCCTCAGCACTGACCCTCTGACAGTGCGGCACCCCCTCAGCACTGACCCTCTGACAGTGCGGCACTCCCTCGGCACTGACCCTCTGACAGTGCGGCGCTCCCTCAGCACTGACCCTCTGACAGTGCGGCACTCCCTCAGCACTGACCCTCTGACAGTGCGGCACTCCCTCGGCACTGACCCTCTGACAATGCGGCACTCCCTCAGCACTGACTCTCTGACAGTGCGGCACTCCCTCAGCACGGACCCTCTGACAGTGCGGCACTCCCTCAGTACTGACCCTCTGACAGTGGGGCACTCCCTCAGCACGGACCCTCTGACAGTGCGGCACTCCCTCAGTACTGACCCTCTGACAGTGCGGCACTCCCTCAGCACCGACCCTCTGACAGTGCGGCACTCCCTCAGCACCGACCCTCTGACAGTGCGGCACTCCCTCAGCACTGACCCTCTGACAGTGCGGCACTCCCTCAGCACTGACCCTCTGACAGTGCGGCACTCCCTCAGCACTGACCCTCTGACAGTGCGGCACCCCCTCAGCACTGACCCTCTGACAGTGCGGCACTCCCTCAGCACTGACCCTCTGACAGCGCGGCACTCCGTCAGCACTGACCCTCTGACAGTGCGGCACTCCCTCAGCACTGACCCTCTGACAGTGCAGCTCTCCCTCAGCACTGACCCTCTGACAGTGCGGCACTCCCTCAGCACTGACCCTCTGACAGTGCGGCACTCCTTCAGCACTGACCCTCTGACAGTGCGGCACTCCCTCAGTACTGACCCTCTGACAGTGCGGCGCTCCCTCAGCACTGACCCTCTGACAGTGCGGCACTCCCTCAGCACTGACCCTCTGACAATGTGGCACTCCCTCAGCACTGACCCTCTGACAGTGCGGCACTCCCTCAGCACCGACCCTCTGACAGTGCGGCACTCCCTCAGCACTGACCCTCTGACAGTGCGGCACTCCCTCAGCACTGACCCTCTGACAGTGCGGCACTCCCTCAGCACCGACCCTCTGACAGTGCGACACTCCCTCAGCACCGACCCTCTGACAGTGCGGCACTCCCTCAGCACTGACCCTCTGACAGTGCGACACTCCCTCAGCACCGACCCTCTGACAGTGCGGCACTCCCTCAGCACTGACCCTCTGACAGTGCAGCATCCCTCAGCACTGACCCTCTGACAGTGTGGCACTCCCTCAGCACCGACCCTCTGACAGTGTGGCACTCCCTCAGCACTGACCCTCTGACAGTGTGGCACTCCCTCAGCACTGACCCTCTGACAGTGCGACACTCCCTCAGCACTGTGCCTGTGACCTTGTGGTCAGGAGTTAGTTGTCCAGTCACTGGGATGGGTGTTGAGCCCCCTCGCTGACTGTGAGGAGGGGATTACCCGGGTAGTGACTTTCTGAAGTGTTGAATTGATGGAGATACAGAGAGATTTCCGAGTATTTTTTTGTCCCTCTGCTATCTCAGTTCCCTGTTTCCCGCAGAGTAAGTGGATTGGCCATTTTTTCTTCTGGTACCTGCGGTGTGAGGTGACCGGATCCCCCTATTTCTGTGACCGTTTCGCTGTCATCCTGGAGGCTTATCTGATTGGCTGTGGGAAGTCCATGTTGGAGGGGTTTCGCAAACAGGTTGAGTTGGTCCAAGGTCTCAGCCAGGTGGCCACCGAGATCAAAAAGATCATTCCGGAAAAGAGTGACCTCCCACCCAATGGTGAGTAGCCTCTCAGAGAGGTCAGGGGTCACCCAGAATAAAAGTTTGAGCTGCCTGTCTCACTGAGACCCCCCCGGGAAGAATGGGTGGGGAGGGAATGTGGGGGGTACGGGGGTGGGGAGGGAATGTGGGGGGGTACGGGGGAGGGGAGGGAATGTGGGGGGGTACGGGGGTGGGGTGGGAATGTGGGGGGGTACGGGGGTGGGGAGGGAATGTGGGGGGTACAGGGGAGGGGAGGGAATGTGGGGGGGTACGGGGGTGGGGAGGGAATGTGGGGGGGGTACGGGGGTGGGGAGGGAATGTGGGGGGTACAGGGGAGGGGAGGGAATGTGGGGGGGTACGGGGGTGGGGTGGGAATGTGGGGGGCGTACGGGGGTGTGGAGGGAATGTGGGGGGGTACGGGGGTGGGGAGGGTATGTGGGGGGTACGGGGGCAGGGAGGGAATGTGGGGGGGTACGGGGGTGGGGTGGGAATGTGGGGGGGTACGGGGGTGTGGAGGGAATGTGGGGGGTACAGGGGAGGGGAGGGAATGTGGGGGGGTACGGGGGTGGGGTGGGAATGTGGGGGGGTACGGGGGTGGGGAGGGTATGTGGGGGGTACGGGGGCAGGGAGGGAATGTGGGGGGGTACGGGGGTGGGGAGGGTATGTGGGGGGTACGGGGGCAGGGAGGGAATGTGGGGGGGTACGGGGGTGTGGAGGGAATGTGGGGGGTACAGGGGAGGGGAGGGAATGTGGGGGGGTACGGGGGTGGGGAGGGAATGTGGGGGGGGTACGGGGGTGTGGAGGGAATGTGGGGGGGTACGGGGGTGGGGAGGGTATGTGGGGGGTACGGGGGCAGGGAGGGAATGTGGGGGGGTACGGGGGTGGGGAGGGTATGTGGGGGGTACGGGGGCAGGGAGGGAATGTGGGGGGGTACGGGGGTGGGGAGGGTATGTGGGGGGGTACGGGGGTGGGGAGGGTATGTGGGGGGGTACGGGGGTGGGGAGGGTATGTGGGGGGGTACGGGGGTGGGGAGGGAATGTGGGGGGTACGGGGGAGGGGAGGGAATGTGGGGGGTACAGGGGTGGGGAGGGTATGTGGGGGGGTACGGGGGTGGGGAGGGTATGTGGGGGGGTACGGGGGTGGGGAGGGTATGTGGGGGGGTACGGGGGTGGGGAGGGTATGTGGGGGGGTACGGGGGTGGGGAGGGTATGTGGGGGGGTACGGGGGTGGGGAGGGTATGTGGGGGGGTACGGGGGTGGGGAGGGTATGTGGGGGGGTACGGGGGTGGGGAGGGTATGTGGGGGGGTACGGGGGTGGGGAGGGTATGTGGGGGGTACGGGGGCAGGGAGGGAATGTGGGGGGGTACGGGGGTGGGGAGGGTATGTGGGGGGGGGTACGGGGGTGGGGAGGGAATGTGGGGGGTACAGGGGAGGGGAGGGAATGTGGGGGGTACAGGGGTGGGGAGGGAATGGGTTGGGGTACGGGGGTGTGGAGGGAATGTCGGGGGTACAGGGGAGGGGAGGGAACGGGTTGGGGTTCAGAGGCGGGGAGGGAATGTGGTGGGGGTTCAGGGGCAAGGAGGGAATAGGTAGGGTAGAGGGCAGGGGTGTGACTGCAGAGGAATGGGACTGCTGATTGTTTGGGGGAGTTGGGGGGGTCACTGTGTGTATTGGGAAGGGCAGGCTGTAGAGCACCAGGGAATCCAGGCTGTGTCCACACCTATGAGGCCGAGAGGAATAGGCCCCACCACCTGCTGCATTTCCCAACTATTCCCCAACTATAGTCGGGGAAACAGGCCTCGGGCCTCTGGACAGGTGTTGGTAGAGTGGTAATTTTTGGGCCCTGTATCTAAGGAAGGATGTGCCGGCCTTGGAAAGGATCCCTGGAATGAAGAGCTTGTTGTATGAGGAATGGTTGAGGACTCTGGGTCTGTACTCGATGGAGTTTGGCAGAATGAGGGGGGAATCTTATTGAAACTTAGGATACTGCGAGGCCTGGATAGAGTGGACCTGGAGAACATGTTTCCACTTGTACAAAAAACTGGAACCAGAGGGCACAACCTCAGGCTGAAGGGACAATCCTTTAAAACAGAGAGGAGGAGGAATTTCTCCAGCCAGAGAGTGGGGAATCTGTGGAAGTCTTTGCCGCAGAAGGCTGTGGAGGCTGGGTCATTGAGTGTCTTTAAGACAGAGATAGATAGGTTCTTGATTAATAAGGGGATCAGGGGTTATGGGGAAAAGGCAGGAGAATGGGGATGAGAAAAATATCAGCCATGATCGAATGGCGGAGCAGAGTCGATGGGCTGAGTGGCCTCATTCTGCTCCTATATCTTATGGTTTGGCTCCTGACACAAGCTGACCAGCCGCAGTGAGTTGTGTGGGAGAAGGGAAGAGCAGCGCTGCAGCCTCACAGCCCACATTGACCTTTCTCTTTCTCATTGCAGCGAACAGCCTGCTCCAGGAGATGTTGAGGAACACGGAGCTCCCCCAGGACTTCCTAGCTCCCTATAACCCCCACATCAAGGCTGCCAGCATCCTGGTGAGAAACAAAACCATCACTACACAACCTGGGTGACACAGTGGGTTCGCGCTGCTGCCTCACAGCACCGGGGAACAGGTTTGATTCCCGGCTTGGGTCACTGTCTCTGCGGAGTCCGCACATTCTCCTCGTGTCTGCGTGGGTTTCCTCCCAGAGTCCGAGAGACTTGCTGGTTAAGTACATTGGCTGTACTAAATTCTCCCTCAGTGTGCCGGAACAGGAGTGTGGCAACTGGGGGATTTTCACAGTAACTTCATTGCAGTGTTAATGTAAGCCCACTTGTGGCACTAATAAATAAACTTTAAATGTGACACAGTTCAGCAAGATCCCACACGCTTGATGCTGATTGCGCAGAGGGCTGGAAGCCAGGATTGCTGCTCTGGATCCTGTCTCGGAGAGATTGGGCAGAGAACAGGCCACTTGTTCCTTGTGCCTCTCCCACTGTTTTGTTAATGTTGTATCAGGGGCAGGGTCTCTCCTCAGTCACCTGGTTAGAGTCTGAGCCCAGTCACGGACTAGGGAACCATTCCAGGAGATCAGTGATGCCTCCCGCAGTGGACTGACTGTTGGGGTTTCTCACCGTTTCTCTCCTTGTGTGACTGACATTCACAGCAACACCGGGGTCTTTAATATTCTCTCCCATGTCTTTGCCCCTCCTTTGTTCTGTAAACCCCCTCCCCTTCCGGCCCCACATCCCTCCCAGATCGCTGCACTCTTCCAACTCTGACCTCTGCCTCCAACCAAAGCAAAATACCGCGAATGCTGCCAATCGGAGATAAAAACAGGAAACCCTCAGGCCCGGCAGCATCTGTGAAGAGAGAAATTTACCGTCCCACCTGCTCCGGGAATCGGAGCGAGTGAGGGGTGGATCATGGAAAGGATTTCCCGGTTCCGGGGGTGAGAACAACTGGAAAATCCTGCCTGGTGTTTCAAGTCTGTGTGAGCCTTCAATAGAATTGAAAAGGCCAGAGACTCATTTTGGACTCGAAACGTTAACTCTGTTTCTCTCTCCCCCCGAGACACTGCCAGAGCCTTCCCAGCATTTTCTGTTTTTATTTCTGATTTTAACCACTGGCTGCCGTGCCTTCAGCTCCCTGGACCTCAGGAATTCCCTCCCTAAACCTCTCCAATCCTGACCTCACTCTCATCCTGTGAAACTGATCTTTCTCTGCACCCCAGCTATGGCTGTAACCCTACATTCTGCACTCTCTCCTTTCCTTCTCTATGAACGGTATGTTATGTCTGGAGAGCGTGGAAGGAACAATATTTTTCACTGTATGTTAATACACGTGACAATAATAAATCCAATCAAACCATCATCCAGAATCGTGGTCACTGGTTGTAACGTTTCGTTTTATTGGCCCGATATCAAATATTTGATATTCGTTTCTGTGATACAAATTCTGTTTTCTGACAATGTCCGGGATGCTATATAAATGTAAGTTATTGTTGTTGACTGTTCTCCTGTCCCTCCATAGATTGGCCGCTGTAAGATTATGGCCTCCAAGAAAAAGCCTCTGTGGCTGGAGTTCACCTGCGCCGATCCCACTGGCGCTCAGTGCCAACCTGTGGGCATAATCTTCAAACACGGTGATGACCTGAGGCAGGACATGCTGATTATCCAGGTATAGCCGCCATGGCCACAACTCACTGACTGCCTGAGAAACCCGGGTCCAGGGTTAGCAAACTGACAGAAGGCAGAGAGCTGGGATGAGAGGGGAAGTTTCAGGATGGTGAGCTGTCACTAGGGATCAGCGCTGGGTCCACAGTTATTTACAATATACATTAATGGTTTGAACTAGGGGAGTGAATGTACTTCTGAGAATGACGCACAGGTAGGCAATGGCCTGGTGGTATTATTGCTAGATTATTAATCCAGAAACCCGGTTAACGTTCCGGGGACCCGGGTTCGAATCCCACCACAGCAGATGGTGGAATTTGAATTCAGTGAAAAGTGATCTGGATTTAAGAATCTACTGATGACCATGGAACCACTGTCAGGATAAACCCATCCAGTTCACTTATTTATTTATGTGGACTTACATTAACACTGCAATGAGATTACTGTGAAAATCCCCTAGTAGCGACACTCCAGTGCTGTTCGGGTACACCGAGGGAGAATCTAAGCACAGCCAATGCATCTAACCCGCACATCTTTGGATTGTAGGAGGAAACCGGAGCACCCAGAGGAAACCCACGCAGACACGAGGAGAATGTGCAGATTCCACACAGACAGTGACCCAAGGCCGGGAATCGATCCCGGGTCCCTGGCGCTGTGAGGCAGCCGTGCTAACCCACTGTGCCTCTTCAGGGCAGGAAATCTGCCATCCTTACCCAGTCTGGCCTACATGTGACTCCAGAGCCACAGCCAATGTGGTTGACTCTCAGCTGCCCTCCAGCAACTAGGGATCAGTTTTGGTTGCCGCACCTGCGCAAGGATATTTTGGCCCTGGAGGGAGTGCAGAGGAGGTTTACTAGGCTGATACCGGAGTTGAGGGGGTTGAGCTATGAGGAGAGGCTGAATAAACTAGGCTTGTACTCGTTAGAGTTTAGAAGAATGAGGGGAGATCTCATTGAGACGTATAAGATGATGAATGGGATGGATAGGATAGAGGTGGAGAGACTCTTCCCGCTCAAAAAAGACAGTAGGACTAGGGGGCACAGCCTCAAGATAAAGGGGAGGCGGTTTAGAACGGAGTTGAGGAGGAACTTCTTCACTCAAAGGGTGGTGAATCTCTGGAATTCTCTGCCCGTTGAAGTGGTGGAGGCTGCCTCGCTAAATATTTTTAAGAAGCGGGTTGATGGGTTCTTGATAAGAGAGGGGATTAAGGGTTATGGGGAGCGGGCGGGAATGTGGAACTGAGCCACGACAGATCAGCCATGATCTTATTGAATGACGGGGCAGGCTCGAAGGGCTAGATGGCCTACTCCTGCTCCTATTTCTTATGTTCTTATGTAAATACTGACCCAGCCAGAGACACCAGGAATGAATAAAAAAAGATGGGAATGGAAATGGTGAGGATTCCACAAAGAGAGATATAGACGGGTTAGTGAGTGAGCAAAAACTTGCCAGGTGGAATATACTATAGGAAAATGTGAAGTGATGCACTTTGGTAAGAAGAATATTATTTAAATGGAGAAAGACTGCAGAAAGCTGCCGCTCAGAGGGTTTTGGGCAGGGTCCTTGTGCATAAATGACTAAAGTTCAGATGGTAACAGGGAAGGCAAATGGAATGTTGCCCTTTACTTCAAAGGAAATGGAATATAAAAATAGTGAAGTCTTGCTAAAACTATACAAGGCACTAGTTAGACCACACCTGGAATACTGGGAAGGGTTTTAATCCCCTTAATGAAGGAAAGAGATTGAGCCTGTACTCATTGGAGTTTAGGAGAATGAGAGGTGACCTTATTGAGATAGATCAGATTCTCGGGGTGGGGTGGGGGGGGGCGCGGGGAGTGGGTGGCAGGGTCGATGCTGAGAGGTCGTTTTCCCTTGTGGGAGGGTCTGGGGCCAGAGGGCAGAATCTCACAGTGGGGGGGGCGTTAGGGTTAGGGTTAGGGCTTGGGTAGGGGGGTGGGGGGGGGGCCACCCATTTAACACAGAGATGAGGAGGAATTTCTTCTCTCAGAGGGTAATGAACCTGTGGAGTTCTTTACCGCAGAGAGGATGTAGAGGCCGGGTGGTTCAGTGTGTTCAAGGCTGAGATAGACAGATTTTTAATCAGTTAGGGAATCGAGGGTTATGGGGACAAGATGGGAAAGTGGAGTTGAGGATTATCACATCAGTCATAATCTCATTGAATGGTGGAGCCGACCAGATGGGCCGAATGGCCTACCTCTGTTCCTACACATGATGGCCTTGTGGAGACTCTGAGCTCAGAGGGTAATGAGTGGACGCAGAGACAGATTTGACTGGGAATTTTAGTGATGGGTCCAGCTGCCTGTGATACTGCAGGAAACCATCAGAGGGCAGCGTCACACAGCAAACACCAACTCACCGAAATCAGGGTTCGGGGCTGGGGTTATTTATTGGGGTTCAGGGCTGTGTATTGGGGTTTGAGGCTGTGTATTGGGGTTCCCGGGCTGTGTATTGAGGTTGAGGGCTGTGTATTGGGGTTCCAGGCTGTATGTTGGGGTTCAGACTTGTGTATTGGAATTTGGGGCTGCGTATTGGGGTTCAGGACTGTGTATTGGGATTCTGGACTGTGTATTGGGGTTCCAGTCTGTGTATTGGGGTTCGGGTTGTGTATTGGGGTTTGGGGCTGTGTATTGGGGTTCGGGCTGTGTATTGGGGTTTGGGCTATGTATTGGGGTTTGGGGCTGTGTACTGGGGTTCAGGCTGTGTATTGGGGTTCGGGCTGTGTATTGGGGTTTGGGGCTGTGTATTGAGGTTCCGGGCTGTATATTGGGGTTCAGGGCTGTGCATTGGGGTTCGGGTTGTGTATTGGGGTTCGGGCTGTGTATTGGGGTTCAGGGCTGTGTATTGGGGTTCAGGGCTGTGTATTGGGGTTCAGGTTGTGTATTGGGGTTCGGGCTGTGTATTGGGGTTCAGGGCTATGTATTGGGGTTCGGGCTATGTATTGGGGTTCAGGGCTATGTATTGGGGTTCCGGGCTGTGTATTGGGGTTCGGGGCTGTGTATTGGGGTTCAGGGCTGTGTAATGGGGTTCGGGTTGTGTATTGGGGTTCAGGGCTGTGTATTGGTGTTCGGGCTGTGTATTGGGGTTCAGGGCTGTGTATTGGGGTTCAGGGCTGTGTATTGGGGTTCAGGTTGTGTATTGGGGTTCGGGCTGTGTATTGGGGTTCGGGCTATGTATTGGGGTTTGGGGCTGTGTATTGAGGTTCCGGGCTGTATATTGGGGTTCAGGGCTGTGCATTGGGGTTCAGGGCTGTGTATTGGGGTTCGGGTTGTGTATTGGGGTTCGGGCTGTGTATTGGGGTTCAGGGCTGTGTATTGGGGTTCAGGTTGTGTATTGGGGTTCGGGCTGTGTATTGGGGTTCAGGGCTATGTATTGGGGTTCGGGCTATGTATTGGGGTTCAGGGCTATGTATTGGGGTTCCGGGCTGTGTATTGGGGTTCGGGGCTGTGTATTGGGGTTCAGGGCTGTGTATTGGGTTTCGGGCTGTGTATTGGGGTTCAGGGCTGTGTATTGGGGTTTGGGTTGTGTATTGGGGTTCAGGGCTGTGTATTGGGGTTCGGGTTCTGTATTGGGGTTCGGGCTGTGTATTGGTGTTTGGGACTGGTGGGGAGGATTGTCCGGGGCCCCCTGTCCGATCTGTACCAGTCCCTGTGTGTACCTAACCCTGCTGCATCTTTTCACAGACACTGGTGATTATGGATTCCATTTGGCAAGAAAATTCGCTCGATTTGAACCTTATACCGTATGGATGCATCGCCACGGGATATAACATCGGTACGGTCAACCTCACACAATCCCTGTCTCTACTGCGCTCTATCCCCTTCTCTCTCTCTCTATCCCCCAGTCTCCCTATCGCTCTCATTCCCCCCCTTCTCTTTCCCTATCCTGTTCTCTCTCTCCGTCTTCCCTATTCTGTTCTCTCTATTCCTCTCTCTTTCTTTCCCTCTCCCTCTCTCTGTCTCTCTCTCTCTCTTTTTCTCTCTCTTTCTCTCTCCTTCTCTCCCTATCCTGTTATTTCTCTCTCCCTTTCTTACCCTCTTCCTCTCTGCCTCTTTCCCTCTGTTTTTCTCTCTCGTTCTCTTTCTTTCTCTCTCTCTCTTTCTCTCTCTCTCTCGCCCATCCTCGCTACGTCTCTCCCTCTATCTCTGTCTCTTCCTATCTCTCTGTCTCTTTCTTTCACTCTGTTTTGGTCTCTTATTTAAGAAAATGTAGAGTTGAGTCAGAGGTTCAGTTCTGAGAAGGTTCCTGGGGTGTGGGGGTTGTCCAGTGAGGAAAGGTTTGATAGGTTGGGCCTTCACTCATTGGGGTTTATCAGATTGAGGGATGGTCTTATTGAAACCTTTGACCCTGAGGGAGTTTGGTAGGGAGGGTGCTGAGGGAATGTTTCCCTGTGTGGGGAGCTGAGAGCTGGGGGAATACAGCTGAAAATAAAGGGTTTGTGATGTAAGACAGAGATGAGAAGTTTTTCTCTGGGAGGCGGTGAGCTTGTGGAGGTCTCTTCCCTGGGGATCAGGTTGGTGAATGTTTGTGTGGCCGATTTACATCAACTCTCGATCGACAGTGGAGAGAATCGGGGACAGAGAATAAAATGGAGTTGAGGCCACAGTTAGATCAGCCAAAGTCTTATTGAACGATAGGGTGGTCTCGAAGGGCCAAATGACCTTCTCCTGCTCTGAGTTTGTATGTTTGTGTAAAGCTGTGTGTAAATGAGCACGAAAGGGGGTAGGATGCTACCGGGACTTGATGGATTGAGTTATAAGGAGAGGCTGGATAGACTGGGACTTTTCTCTCTGGAGGATTCCGGGGAAGTGCCGGAAGATTGGAAAACGGCTAATGTTACGCCGTTGTTTAAGAAGGGTGCCAGGCAAAAGGCAGGGAATTATAGGCCGGTTAGTTTAACGTCTGTTGTAGGTAAAATGTTAGAATCCGTCATCAAGGAGGAAACAGCGAGGCATCTTGAAGGGAATTGCTTGATAGAGCAGACGCAGCACGGTTTCATTAAAGGGAAGTCGTGTCTGACAAATTTACTGGAGTTCTATGAAGATGTGTCTAGGGCGGTGTATAGAGGAGAGCCGGTGGATGTGGTCTGTCTTGATTTTCAGAAGGCGTTTGACAAAGTACCTCACAAGAGGTTATTGCAGAAGGTCAGGGGACATGGAGTTGGGGGTAGGGTGTTAGCGTGGATAGAGGATTGGTTGTCAAATAGGAGGCAGAGAGTGGGGGTCAATGGGTGCTATTCGGATTGGCGGTTGGTGACTAGTGGAGTGCCCCAGGGGTCGGTGCTGGGGCCTCAGCTATTTACCATTTATATAGATGATCTGGAGGAGGGAACTGAGTGTATGGTGTCGAAATTTGCTGATGACACCAAAATTGGTGGAACGGCAAATTGCGCGGAGGGTGTGGAGAGTCTGCAGAAGGATCTAGATAGGCTGGGCGAATGGGCCAGGAAATGGCAAATGGAATTTAATGTTGGCAAGTGTGAGGTGGTCCACTTTGGTCGGAATAATGGTAGGAAGGACTATTACTTACATGGTGAAAAACTGCAGCAGGCGACGGTGCAGAGGGACCTCGGGGTCCTTGTGCATGAGTCGCAAAAACCCAGCCTGCAGGTGCAGCAGGTGGTCAGGAAGGCGAATGGGATGCTGGCCTTCATAGCGAGGGGGATTGAATATAAAAGTAGGGAGGTCTTGCTGCGGCTGTATAGGGCATTGGTGAGGCCGCAGCTGGAGTACTGTGTGCAGTTTTGGTTGCCGCACTTAGCAAGGATATTTTGGCCTTGGAGGGAGTGCAGAGGAGGTTTACTAGGCTAATACCGGAGTTGAGGGGGTTGAGCTATGAGGAGAGGCTGAATAAACTAGGCTTGTACTCGTTAGAGTTTAGAAGAATGAGGGGAGATCTCATTGAGACATATAAGATGATGAATGGGATGGAGAGGATAGAGGTGGAGAGGCTCTTCCCGCTCAGAAAGGACAGTAGGACTAGGGGACACAGCCTCAAGATAAAGGGGGGGCGGTTTAGAACAGAGTTGAGGAGGAACTTCTTCACTCAAAGGGTGGTGAATCTCTGGAATTCTCTGCCCGTTGAAGTGGTGGAGGCTGCCTCGCTAAATATTTTTAAGACGCGGGTTGATGGGTTTTTGATAAGAGAGGGGATTAAGGGTTATGGGGAGAGGGCGGGAAAGTGGAACTGAGCAGTGACAGATCAGCCATGATCTTATTGAATGGCGGGGCAGGCTCGAAGGGCTAGATGGCCTACTCCTGCTCCTATTTCTTATGTTCTTATTATGAGTGTAGGAGACTGAGGGGTGATCTTATAGAGGTTTATAAAATAATGAGGGGCCCAGATCAGCTAGATCGTCAATATCTTTTCCCCAAATGTAGGGGAGTCTAAAACTAGAGGGCAGAGGTTTAAGGTGAGAGGGGAGAGATACAGAAGTGTCCAGAGAGGCAATATTTTCACCCAGAGGGTGGTGAGTGTCTGGAATGAGCTGCCAGAGGCAGTAGTAGAGGCAGGTACAATTTTGTCTTTAAAAAGCATTTAGACAGTTACACGGGTACGATGGGTATAGAGGGATATGGGCCAAATGTGGGCAATTGGGATTAGCTTAGGAGTTTAAAGGAAAGGGCAGTATGGACAAGTTGGGCCGAAGGGCCTGTTTCCCTGCGGTAAACCTGTATATCTTTAACAGCTTAGTAACTGAATCATTCGATAGCGCTTACCTGCTGTGACCATCACCGTGAGGGGGTGACTCTCCAGCCCCTTCCTCACAGCACCTCCCCTACTGGCACTCCTCCTCCCCTCCGACCCCTCACCCACCCCCACAGCCCCCCCTACCCTCACAGCCCCTTCCCCCTCCCCCAGAGCCCCTCCCCCACAGCCCTTCCCCCTCCCTCACGATCCCCCTCCCCCCGGCGCAGGTTCCCTGGCAGTATGTAAACAAATGCCCATCCTGCAGTGTGAATGTCTCCCCTCTCATTCCCCTTCCCTCTCTCTCCCTCTCCCTCTGTCGCCCAGGAGAGCAGGGCTGGGGGTGGGGGGTGGGGTGGGGGTGGGCACGGGGAGGGGCACGAAGGCAGCAGGTTGGGGGAACTGGGTCTTCACTGTGTCCTGGGCCAATATCTTTTCCAGAACCAACATCCCTTTAAAAACGAATACGGTCTGTGGGATCTTGCTGTGTGTAAATTCACTGCCATGTTTCCCACATTACAGCAATTTCTCATCAATAAGAAACCTGATTAAATCACCATCAAGCAATTTGGGATATTGGAGGTGGGGACCAGTGGGTGGCACAGTGGGTTAGCACTGCTGCCTCACAGCGCCAGGGACACGGGTTCAAATCCAGCCTCGGGTCACTGTCCGTGTGGAGTTTGCACATTCTCCCCATGTCTGTGTGGGTTTCCTCTGGTTGCTCTGGTTTCCTCCCACACTCCAACGATGTGTGGGTTCGGTGGATTGGCCGTGTCAAATTGACCCTTAGTGCCCCAATGTATGTAGGTTTGGGGGATTAGCTGTGTAAATGTGTGGGGTCACGGGAATAGGGTGGGGAGGAGGGCCTGGGTAAGATACTGTGTTAAAGAGTGGGTACAGATTCAATGGGCAGAATGGCCTCCTGTAAGGATTCTATAGAAATGCAGTTCCTTGTGCGATCCTCCAGGAATGATCGAGATCGTGAGGGATGCGACAACGATCGCGACAGTGCAGCGGAGTAAAGGCGGGCACACGGGGGCATTTAAAAACGATGCCTTGTGCGATTGGCTCAAATCCAAGCTGGAGGTGGAGGAATTGGTGAGTCTCGGTGGGAATTCCTGCGGAGTTTGTCCTCTCAGTAACCGCTCCTCCCAGGATTGCCAGGGGTCGGCTCCTCACTTGGTTTCGGAGTCGGTGTGAAGATCCCCTTTTTCAACCTCCGAAAATCCCTCGACCTTGAGTCTCAGCTCATCAACTGCTGAAGCCCTCGCCCACACCCTCACCACCTCCGGACTCCAGAATGCGTGATGTGGAGAACCTGGGGTAAAACAGAAAGAAATCCCACAACACCAGCTTCAAGTCCAAACAGGTTTATTTGTTGCAAAAGCCGCAAGCTTTCAGATGTCCCTTCGTCAGGTGGCTGGGAGCTCTCCCAACGAAGGGACAGATTGTCCCGGAAGCTTCCAGAACGCACTCAGTGGTTTGTTAGATATGTGATTTTAAAATGACAAGTTGTCCTGTGCAATCCCGATAGGTTTCAATCGAGGCAAATTCTATTAAAAAGCCTCCTGTGGGTTTGGAAGGTGCTCTCGAAGGTTTGCCGAGGCTGCAGTGCATCCTGTAGTCGGTGTACACAGCTGCCACTGCGTGCTGCTGGTGGAGGGAGTCTTTAAGGTGCTGGGCTGCACTGTCTGAGAGTGTGGTGGAGGCAGCCTCGATCGAGACAGCGTCCCTCACTCACCCGCTGCACCCGCAGTGCCCCCACACACCCCACCCCCCAGCCCTGGCACCCACAATACCCCCACCCCCACCCAGCCCCAGCACCCAGAATACCCGCACCCAGATCAGCCATGATCTTATTGAATGGCGGGGCAGGCTCGAAGGGCTAGATGGCCGACTCCTGCTCCTATTTCTTATGTTCTTATGTTCTCACAAACAGCCACCTACAGGGCAGTGAACTCAAGCTGGGTTGTGGAGGTGAAACTTATTGATGCATTTCTACATCAGTCACTGAATTGAAACCTGTGTCTGACCAATAATCACCTGCCCTCTCTGTCTCTCTGTCTCTGTCTCGGTGTCCAGTACTATCAGGCGATGGAGACCTTTGTGACTTCCTGTGCAGGTTACTGTGTCGCCACTTACATTCTTGGCATTGGCGATCGTCACAATGATAACATCATGATAACAGAGCAAGGTACAATTCTCTAATCTGTTCATAGCTTGGATTTGATTTATTATTGTCACATGTATTAACACACAGTGAAAAGTATTGTTTCTCGTGCACTGTACAGACAAAGCATACTGTTCATAGAGAAGGAAAGGAGAGAGTGCAGAATGTAGTGTTACAGTCACAGCGAGGGTGTAGAGAAAGATCAGCTTAATGTGAGGTCGGTCCATTCAAAAGTCTGACAGCAGCAGGGAAGAAGCTGTTCTTGAGTCGGTCGGTACGGGACCTCAGATGTTTGTATCTTTTTCCCGACGGAAGAAGGTGGAAGAGAGAATGCCCAGGGTGCGTGAGGGGGGTCCTTAATTATGCCGGCTGCTTTTCCCGAGGCAGCGGGAAGTGTAGACAGAGTCAATGGATGGGAGGCTGGTTTGTGTAATGGATTGGGATACATTCATGACCTTTTGTAGTTTTTTGCGGTCTTGGGCAGAGCAGGAGCCCAGACCGAGCTGTGATACAACCAGAAAGAATGCTTTCTATGGGGCATCTGTAAAAGTTGGTGAGGGTCGTATCTGAAAGGAGAATGATAACTTTCAGAACAGGGGAGGCCATTCCACCCCCATCGCGATTCTCTTCTCTTCAATGTAAACCTACCAATCACATGGAAGGATTAGTGAAATAATCACAAGAGTTCTTTAGTTGAGGATAAGATTATTTACTGGTCACAAAGGAATTACAGCCCAGGGACAGCCTTCGGCCCTCCAAGTACAGCACAGAAACAGGCCCTTCGGCCCTCCGAGTACAGCACAGGAAAGGCCCTTTGGCCCTCCGAGTACAGCACAGGAACAGGCCCTTTGGCCCTCCGAGTACAGCACAGGGACAGGCCCTTCGGCCCTCCGAGTACAGCACAGGAACAGGCCCTTCGGCCCTCCGAGTACAGCACAGGAAAGGCCCTTCGGCCCTCCGAGTACAGCACAGGAACAGGCCCTTTGGCCCTCCGAGTACAGCACAGGAACAGGCCCTTCGACCCTCCGAGTACAGCACAGGAACAGGCCCTTCGACCCTCTGAGTACAGCACAGGGACAGGCCCTTCGGCCCTCCGAGTACAGCATGGGGACAGGCCCTTCGGCCCTCCGAGTACAGCACGGGAACAGGCCCTTCGGCCCTCCGAGTACAGCACGGGGACAGGCCCTTTGGCCCTCCGAGTACAGCACAGGGGCAGGTCCTTTGGCCCTCCGAGTCTGCGCTGATTAAAAAAAACCTTCTGTCCTTACTCGGTCCGTATCCCTCTATTCCCTCCCTATTCATCTAAGAACATAAGAACTGGGAGCAGGAGTCGGCCATCTGGCCCCTCGAACTCCGCCATTCACTAAGATCCTGGCTGATCTTTTCATGGACTCAGTTACCCACCCACTCACCATAACCCTTAATTCCTTCACCCATGTATCTATCCAGCTGTTTGCTGCTGGCTGTGATATATTCTCACGATGCTGCTTAGGGTCGCTGTGTTTGTGTCTCAGATTGTGGTCCAGTCCCAGTTCAGTTTACTGGCTGTTTCTGAGTCGAGATGACTCTCGACTGAGAGGTGGTGAGTGAATGGAATCGGCTGCCGTCAGTGGTGGTGGAGGCGAACTCGCTGGGGTCTTTTAAAAGACTCCTGGATGAGTATATGGGGTTTAATGAGATTGAGGGTTATAGATAGGTCTGTAGGTTGGTAGGTGATGATGTGATCGGCGCAACTTGTGGGCCGAAGGGCCTGTTTGTGCTGTAGTGTTCTATGTTCTATGTTCTATGTTCTATGAGATATTTTTCTGCTTTGTCGCACTGTTGTGCCGTTTGTTGTTTGTAGTTGATGTGATTTTAGTTCTGGGCTCAAAGTGAGAATTTCTGCTGGATTCCAGGTTGGATGATTACAGAATCCCTACAGTGCAGAAGGAGACCATTTGGCCCATCAAATCTGCATCCCTGGCCATATCCCTGTAACCCCATGCACTTACCCTCGCTAATCCCCCCGACACTACAGGGTAAATTAGCACGGCCAATCCACCTAACCCACACATCTTTGTCCTGGAAATTTCTGTCCGCTGACCAGATTGGGTCATTTGTTATCCCCGTGTGAGTCATGAACTTTTTCCCTTGTTTTCCGGTTAAAACGTCCCGTATCCCTGGGAATACGGACCCAGGGATAGCTGCGGAGTTTGTCTACACTTGCCGGTCAGACAGTAATTGTGAGACGGTTCCACAGTGTGAAGTTAGCAGGTTTGGAATGGTGTATATATCCGGTTCAAAGTGTGTCGCACATTGCAGAGTGAGAGGTGATCTTCCCTCGGTGAAGGCACGAGGTCTCCGGCAGTGCTCCCCGTGAGCTCTGAACCTCACCAAAACCCTGACACTACCATTGGCTATTTACATGATGGAAAGTCTCTGGTTACCGTGGAGTCCTCCATATAAAACATCTGGAGGGACCAGGGTGAGGTTTGGAGCGTAATGGGTCTCACAGCTGGAATCTCGGAGCCATTGGATGCGCTGAGTTAGGCAATGGTTGGCTGAATCACATCTTGCCAGCTCTGTGGGTGGGTACGTTACGGTGTAGGAATGATGTAGAGACGCCGGTGTTGGACTGGGGTGGACAAGACAAGAGGTCACACGACACCGGGTTCAAATCCAACAGATTTATTTGTTATCACCAGGTTTCGGAGCACTGCTCCTTCACCATTTCAGTCACCTCCCAGTGTACAGGAAGGGAAAGAATATTTGTACCCACGGTGGTACACAGTTCTACAAATAGATTGACCCACCGTCTGTGGGTGTATAATCTGGACAGAGCAACGCCAGTAATAATCTGAAAATATCCAGCCTCGGAAGTGAAGCAGATTCCGACCGGATTAGCAGGAAACTGCCTGGGAATACCGGCTGCAGTCAGCTCCGACCAATAGCTTCTTCTGAGGATTGTTGACGAGATGCGATTGGGTGGGAACAACCTGATTGCTCCTTGTTTCTCTTCCCTCTTTTCCCAGGGAATTTATTCCACATCGATTTTGGCCACATTCTGGGCAATACAAAGCGAATTCTGGGTGTAAACCGGGAGCGAGTCCCCTTCGTTCTGACCCCGGATTTTCTCTTTGTGATGGGACGTGTAAACAGGAGACCCAGTCTCTACTTCCAGCGATTCAAGGTGAGAGAGTGACTCCAGACACTGCTCCTGTCCATTACAGAAGGGTTAATGTTTGATTTGATTTATTATTGTCACGTGTATTAACACACAGTGAAAAGTATTGTTTCTTGAGCACAGTGCGGCACTCCCTCAGTACTGACCCTCTGACAGTGCGGCACTCCCTCAGCACGGACCCTCTGACAGTGCGGCACTCCCTCAGCACGGACCCTCTGACAGTGCGGCACTCCCTCAGCACTGACCCTCTGACAGTGCGGCACTCCCTCAGTACTGACCCTCTGACAGTGCGGCACTCCCTCAGCACGGACCCTCTGACAGTGCGGCACTCCCTCAGTACTGACCCTCTGACAGTGCGGCACTCCCTCAGCACGGACCCTCTGACAGTGCGGCACTCCCTCAGCACTGACCCCCCCGACAGTGCGGCACTCCCTCAGCACTGACCCTCTGACAGTGCAGCACTCCCTCAGTACTGACCCTCTGACAGTGCGGCACTCCCTCAGTACTGACCCTCTGACAGTGCGGCACTCCCTCAGTACTGACCCTCTGACAGTGCGGCACTCCCTCTGTACTGACCCTCTGACAGTGCGGCACTCCCTCAGCACTGACCCTCTGACAGTGCAGCACTCCCTCAGTACTGACCCTCTGACAGTGCGGCACTCCCTCAGCACTCACCCTCTGACAGTGCGGCACTCCCTCAGCACTGACCCTCTGACAGTGTGGCACTCCCTCAGCACTGACCCTCTGACAGTGCGGCACTCCCTCAGCACTGACCCTCTGACAGTGCGGCACTCCCTCAGCACTGACCCTCTGACAGTGCGGCACTCCCTCAGCACTCACCCTCTGACAGTGCGGCACTCCCTCAGCACTGACCCTCTGACAGTGCGGCACTCCCTCAGCACTGACCCTCTGACGGTGCGGCACTCCCTCAGCACTGACCCTCTGACGGTGCGGCACTCCCTCAGCACTGACCCTCTGACGGTGCGGCACTCCCTCAGCACTGACCCTCTGACGGTGCGGCACTCCCTCAGCACTGACCCTCTGACGGTGCGGCACTCCCTCAGCACTGACCCTCTGACAGTGCGGCACTCCCTCAGCACTGACCCTCTGACAGTGCGGCACTCCCTCAGCACTGACCCTCTGACTGTGCGGCACTCCCTCAGCACTGACCCTCTGACAGTGCGGCACTCCCTCAGCACTGACCCTCTGACAGTGCGGCACTCCCTCAGCACTGACCCTCTGACTGTGCGGCACTCCCTCAGCACTGACCCTCTGACAGTGCGGCACTCCCTCAGCACTGACCCTCTGACAGTGCGGCACTCCCTCAGCACTGACCCTCTGACTGTGCGGCACTCCCTCAGCACTGACCCTCTGACAGTGCAGCACTCCCTCAGCACTGACCCTCTGACAGTGCAGCACTCCCTCAGCACTGACCCTCTGACAGTGCGGCACTCCCTCAGCACTGACCCTCTGACAGTGCGGCACTCCCTCAGCACTGACCCTCTGGACAGTGCGGCACTCCCTCAGCACTGACCCTCTGACAGTGCGGCACTCCCTCAGTACTGACCCTCTGACAGTGCGGCACTCCCTCAGCACTGACCCTCTGACAGTGCGGCACTCCCTCAGCACTGACCCTCTGACAGTGCGGCACTCCCTCAGCACTGACCCTCTGACAGTGCGGCACTCCCTCAGCACTGACCCTCTGACAGTGCGGCGCTCCCTCAGCACTGACCCTCTGACGGTGCGGCACTCCCTCAGCACTGACCCTCTGACGGTGCGGCACTCCCTCAGCACTGACCCTCTGACGGTGCGGCACTCCCTCAGCACTGACCCTCTGACGGTGCGGCACTCCCTCAGCACTGACCCTCTGACAGTGCGGCACTCCCTCAGCACTGACCCTCTGACAGTGCGGCACTCCCTCAGCACTGACCCTCTGACTGTGCGGCACTCCCTCAGCACTGACCCTCTGACAGTGCGGCACTCCCTCAGCACTGACCCTCTGACTGTGCGGCACTCCCTCAGCACTGATCCTCTGACAGTGCGGCACTCCCTCAGCACTGACCCTCTGACAGTGCGGCACTCCCTCAGCACTGACCCTCTGACTGTGCGGCACTCCCTCAGCACTGACCCTCTGACAGTGCGGCACTCCCTCAGCACTGACCCTCTGACAGTGCGGCACTCCCTCAGCACTGACCCTCTGACTGTGCGGCACTCCCTCAGCACTGACCCTCTGACAGTGCAGCACTCCCTCAGCACTGACCCTCTGACAGTGCAGCACTCCCTCAGCACTGACCCTCTGACAGTGCGGCACTCCCTCAGTACTGACCCTCTGACAGTGCGGCACTCCCTCAGTACTGACCCTCTGACAGTGCGGCACTCCCTCAGCACTGACCCTCTGACAGTGCGGCACTCCCTCAGCACTGACCCTCTGACAGTGCGGCACTCCCTCAGTACTGACCCTCTGACAGTGCGGCACTCCCTCAGCACTGACCCTCTGACAGTGCGGCACTCCCTCTGCACTGATCCTCTGACAGTGCGGCACTCCCTCAGCACTGACCCTCTGACAGTGCGGCACTCCCTCAGCACTGACCCTCTGACAGTGCGGCGCTCCCTCAGCACTGACCCTCTGACAGTGCGGCACTCCCTCAGCACTGACCCTCTGACAGTGCGGCACTCCCTCAGCACTGACCCTCTGACAGTGCAGTGCTCCGTCAGTAATATCCTGGCAGTGTTGGCCTGGATTGTGTGCTAATGTGTCGAGGGTGGTCCGTGGAGTGATTGAACGGCGAGAGATTCCACCCATTGGTTCAAACTGTCCTTATTTGGTGGAAGACCCTGGGACCTGAGAGAAGAAGCCCCGGCCTGTGGGGAAGCTGTAATCTGAAAGTCTGACTGTTTGCTTTGCAGGATATTTGTATCCAGGCGTACATGAGTCTCCGCAGCCACTCCAACCTCCTGGTGACACTCTTCTCACTGATGACGTTAACTGGAATTCCTGAGCTGAGCTGTATGAAGGACATTGAGTACCTGCGAGAGGCACTGGCTGTTCATAAAGATGAGAAGACAGCGCACGAACACTTCCTGAACCAGATCACTATCTGTGAGAACCTGGGCTGGACTGTCCAGGCTAACTGGTGGATTCATATGTTCATGGGTATTAAACAGACCTGAGGAAGATGGGCTGAGTGGTCACACAATCATTATCGCACAGAGGAGACCAGTCAGCTCTTTGAGTCCATGCTGATTCTCACATCCCTGTGGGAGTCTGCATGTTCTCCCCATGTCTGTGTGGGTTTCCTCCAGGTGCTCCAGGTTCCACAGTCTGAAAGACGTGCTGATTAGGGTTCATTGGCCGAGCTAAATTCTCACTTAGTGTAACCCAAATAGGCACTGGAGTGTGGCGACTAGGGGATTTTCACAGTAACTTCATTGCAGTGTTAATCTCTTGCTGAAAATCTTATTCTGTGTTGTCTAGTCACTGGCAGCCAATGGGAACAGTTTTTCTCTGTCGATTTAACCCAGTCACAATCGAGTTCCCCTCGATCGAGTCTCCCCTCAACCTCCTTCACTCAAGGAGAACAATCCCAGCTTCTCCAACCCAACCTGGGAACTGAAACCCCTCAGTGCAGGAACCAACCTGGTAAATCTCCCTCCCCGCTCTCTCAATGATCCTCTTTCTGAAATGTAGTCTTTTTTTAGCGTATCTTTACACCCACGTTGCTAGTTTCCCCTTTGGGGGATAGTGGGGAGGTGGGGGAAGGATTCTCGAGCTGATGAGAATGTGTTTGAACCATGCTGAATGCTTCCTCAGTGACCAGCAAGCGCTGGCAATGGACATGAATCGAATTTCGTAACCAGAAATGGGCACACAATTCCTCTACATCCTGTCACCCAGCCTGGGAGTTTCATCCTGAACCACCTCAACCCCCCCTTTGTACAGGTGGGAAAAACACTCCTTTTGATGAAGACATTACTCCCTCAGTATGAACACCTCCTCAACTTGGACACTGCTCCGTGTCTGACCCTGGTTCACTGCACATGCTCCATGTACCTGCTGCCTCACTGGGACAGCATGGGGCGATGTTTGGATGCCATTCGTGGCCCGGAGGCAGTTGATGGGTCCTGGGGAGGAGACGGGGAGGGAGTGGGTGCACCCTGGATAGCCCAGCCCACATGCTGACTGAGATATTTGGGAGGGTGCAGGGCGGAGGCAGTGACTAGGAAGCCGGCGGGGGGGGGGGCGGGGGGGGGTGCTCGGCGAGAGGCCATTGACAGCCTGAGGTTGTAAGGTGGAGCTAAGAGGAACCAATCCTGATCATAGAACCATAGAACCCGACAGTGCAGAAAGAGACCATTCGGGGAGAATGTGCAAACTCCACACAGGCAGTGACCCGAGCCGAGAATCGAACCCGGGTCTCTGGCGCTGTGAGGCAGCAGTGCTAACCACTATTCCACTGTGCCGCTATCGATGATTAAAGTATCTCGGCTAGGAGACCCACAATTTCCTCCCTAGTCTCCCACAGTGTCCTGGGATACACTTCATCAGGTCCCGAGGATTTATCTACCTTGATGCGCTTTAAGACTTCCTGCACCTCCTTCTCTGTAATATGTACACTCTGCAAGACATCACTATTTATTTCCCCAAGTTCCCTAACATCCAGGCTTTTCTCAACAGTAAATATTGGTGAGAAATATTCATTTCGGATCTCGCCCATCTCTTGTGGACCCACACATAGATGACCTTGTTGATCATTAAGAGGTCCGACTCTCTCCCTTGTTACTCTTTTGCCTTTTATGTATTTATAGAAACTCTTCAGATTTTCCTTTGTATTATCTGTCAAAGTATCTCATGTAAGTGTAACTCTTTGACATCAGTGCTCTGTTCCTCTATTAAATGATTGATTAAAGTTAACTTGGCATAACGTCCTTGTTTTTGTACGCTGTGATTCCATTGATAAAGCTTCTCAACTCGTCCCGTCTTTTCCAAAGATTGTACAAACGCCCCAGGCCTCTCCGTTCCTGCATCATCTTTGAAATTGTGTTTTGAGTTCATACAGCCTCCTCTGTGTGTTAAATTGCCACGTGACTGCCCACCCCGTACTGGGATGTGGTGTTAATGGCAAAGCCCAGTCTCCATTGCCTTTGGACGGAGAGATTTGTCTTGTCCGCTGCAGAGACCACATTGCCATGACTCTGGAGTCACATGGACGCCAGACTGGAGACGGGCAGCAGATTTCCTTCCCTAAAAGGACCAGGAGGGGTTTTTACATCATTTCATGATCACCATTACTGAGACTAGCTTTATATTCCAGGTTTATTCACCGAATTTTAATTCCCCAGTTGATTTGACCCCGTGATGTCACAGAGCATTAGCCTCGGACTCTGGGTTACTGGTTCGGTTACATTGCCACATCACTATTTTTAACCAGTCTCTGTCTTTCTGAAGTCCATTACTGTTCACCTCATTGCTCACCACATGCCTGAGTGTCAACATTCCATACTTCATCCAATGGTTATAGCACAGGAGACCATTTGACCCATCACATCCATACAGGCTCTCTGCAAGAGCAATTCCCCTCATCCCCATCTCCTGCTTTTTCCTGTAAACTTTCCTCTTCAGATGTTTATCCAGTTCCTCTTCGAATGCCTTGGTTGAGTCTGTCTCCCCCACACTCTCAGACAGTGCATTCCAGACCCTAACCACTCGCTGTGTGAATCTGTCTCCACCACACTCTCAGACAGTACATTCCAGATGCTAACCACTCGCTGTGTGAATCTGTCTCCCCCACACTCTCAGACAGTACATTCCAGATGCTAACCACTCGCTGTGTGAATCTGTCTCCCCCACACTCTCAGACAGTGCATTCCAGATCCTAACCACTCGCTGTGTGGATGTTTTTCTTTGTGTTGTCAATACTTCTTTTGCCAGTTCCCTTAAATCTGTGTCCTCTCATTCTCAATCTGTCCACCAGTTTCTCCCTGTTCAGTTTCTCTGTTCAGATCCCTCGTGGTTTGGAGAACCTTGATTAAATCTCCTCTCAATCTCCTCTTCCCCAAAGAGAGTAGATCCCGATTCTCCAATCTATCTTCACAAATAAAGTCCCTCAAATCTGGAGCCATTCTTGTGAGTCTCTCCTGCACGCTCTCTAATATCGTCACGTCCTTCCTGATGCGTGGTGTCTCTAAGCTGATCAACTGTCCAGTTTATTATTAAACACCGAAAGGTGTGGCTTTGTGCTGTTTGATGGTAAAGACAGTGTGATTTGGCAAGGTGCTGCCTCGATGAATTCCTCTCTACACCTTCCTCCTGTCCCACAGTGAGTTCAGCACTCACAAGAACAAAACCAAAGCTAAAGATTGGGGTCTCAGAGTGTGAAGTGCCTTGCGGGTGTTTGTGATTAAGGATGCTACCTAAAAGTGAGTTGTTGTTGGTGTAGAGTCTCAGGCAGGTGGACGAGAAGCTTTGCAGAACTTCCTCCTTTTAATTAATCATTACTCAGGACCCAGGTGGGAGAATTACAGTTGCCTTGACAACTGTGGAAGGGGGAAGGGCCTGTGGGGGGGTTTCCAAATACCTAAATTCCTGAGAGTTAGTCAGACTCCTGGGGAGAGAGCAGAACCCGAGAGAGAGAGAGAGAGAGAGAGAGCACGGGGATTTGCCAGGTAGATGGACGGTGAGATTTCTCACCCAGAGGAGACAAAGGGTGCGTTTCTGTTGCTTGAACTGCCTTGCGATTTCCCCCAGGGTTGGGGAAGGCCATTCTTTAACAGAGAGTTATGAGGGGGAAGGTGAGATTGGAGAGAAGTCAGAGCCTGGAATAAGAGAGTGCTGGAAGTAGAGGGTAGAGCAGGTCAGCACGGAGAGGGAGGGTTGTGGGGAAGACAGGGAGATGTACACTTCAAGACAACGCCATTGTTTGTCTGAGGGGAAAAAAGCAACAAACTGTTGATCGTAAAGGATCAAAGCGATTCCCTGAGGCACCCAGAGAACCAGAGACGCTGGGCCAGAGAAACAGACAGTAACAACAGGTGAGAGAGTCTGCAGAGAGAGGCTTAAAGGAGAGTGAGCGGGAGGATTAAATTGTATTTTAATAGCACCCTGTATGACCACAGGTTGTCATAAAGCAGCTCACAGCCAATGAAATACTTTTTAAAGTGTAGTCACTGTTTTAACGCGGGAAACACAGTAGCCAATTTGCGCGCAGCAAGATTCCCATGCACAGCAAGATCCCACACATAGCAGTGTGATATTTATCTGTTATTATGTTTTTTGTGATGATGTTTGTCCAGGGCACCAGAGAGAACCTACCCTGAAATAATGTCCACCTTTTACCCGGGAGACCACATGTGGGATATGTGGGCAACACGGTGGTTAGTGCTGCTGCCCCACTGTGCCAGGGACCCGGGTTCGAATCCGGCCTTGGGTGACTGCCTGTATGGAGTTGGCGCATTCTCCCCGTGTCTGTGTGGGTTTCCTCCGGGTGCTCCGCTTTCCTCCCACCCACTCCAAAGATGTGCCGGTTAGGTGGATTGGCCATGCTAAATTCCCCCTTAGTGTCCAAATGTAGGTCGGGGTGATTAATGAGGTAAATGTGTGAGATTACAGGGATAGGGACAAGGTCAGATGCTGTGTCAGTACAGATTTGATAGGCCGAATAGCCTCTTTCTGCACTGTGATATTCAGTCTAACATCTCATCGGAAAGGTGCTGTCTCTGACAGTGCAGCATTCCCCCAGTACTGCACCGAGTGTTGTGTTCAGGTCTCCGGTTCTAGCCCAGTTGGGAGAGAGCTACCTAACGGAACCATGGATTGGGAAGAGAATTCCAGAGACTCGGTGCAGTGATGGGAGATGGGGGTAGGGGATGGAATCACAGGCCAGAGCGGGAGGAATGGGAAGGCCAGGATGGAGGTGGGTCCTCACGGGCGATGAATGAGAGTAGAATTGTTGTTTTGTAACTCAGCCTGAGCTGGACGGCCAATCGGCAGTGAGACACATGGTCAGCTGACTGGTTTTTGGTGGTGTGGG
This sequence comes from Carcharhinus amblyrhynchos, assembly GCF_965287045.1. Classification (NCBI taxonomy): domain Eukaryota; kingdom Metazoa; phylum Chordata; class Chondrichthyes; order Carcharhiniformes; family Carcharhinidae; genus Carcharhinus; species Carcharhinus amblyrhynchos. The sequence goes on along the minus strand of NW_027650327.1, from coordinate 49,166 downwards.
TTGAGACAGGAATGTTGACCAGGACAGAGTTTTCGACAGTGAGTTCTGTTGAAAGTTCTTGCCGTCTGTTCCAGTTAGACACAGTGCAGGATGTGAGCTTGTGGATCTGGGCCTGTTATTGAGGCGCTATATTCATATCCGATAAATACTCGTGTCTTTGTGTGAATGTAGAAGCTGCTTCCAGTTCAGTTTCTCTCGAACTTTCTCTGTTGATATAAGACTCAATATAAGAGAATATTAGAATGTCATTGCTGCAATTTATTTGTGAGTAACTCACCTCCTGGCTCCCCAAAGCCTGTCCACCATCTACAAGGCACAAGTCAGGAGTGAGATGGAACATTCCCCACTCGCCTGGATGGGGCAGCTCCAACAACACTCAAGGAGCTCGACACCATCCAGGATAAAGTAGCCCCACTTGTTCCATGCCCCGTCCGCAAACATCCACTCCCTCCACAATCAACGCACATTAACAGCCGTGTGTGAACCATCTACAAGATGAACTGCAAGAACTCAAAAAGGCTCCTTAGGCAGCACCTTCCAAACCCACAACCTCGACCATCGAGAAAAACAAGAGCAGCAGATACCCGGGAACACCCCCCACCTGCAACGTCCCCCCTGAGTCACTCACCACCCTGACTTGGGAAATATATCTCCGTTCCTTCACTGTCGCTGGGTCAAAATCCTGGAATTCCCCCCCTAACAGCACAGCGGGTGGACCTACACCACATGGACTGCGGCGATTCAAGAAGGCAGCTCACCACCGCCTGCTCAAGGGGCAATTAGAGATGGGCAATAAATGCTGGCCCAGCCAGTGAGACCCACACCTCATGAATGGATAAATTAGAAAGCTTTGAAATTAAATTCAATAAATAGAATAACAAAAGCTTATTGGGTTGTTAGAACTTTCCAGCTGCATTATTAATGTGTTTAACATAGGGAACCTCTGCTGCGGTTACCAGGTATATTCCTGGAGATTCCATCACAAGACTTTGGGGTGGCACAGTGGTTCACGCTGCTGCCTCACAGGGACCCGGGTTCGATTCCCGGCTCGGGTCACTGTCCGTGTGGAGTCTGCACCTTCTCCCCATGTCTGCGTGGGTTTCCTCCGGGTGCTCCAGTTTCTTCCCACAGTCCGAAGATGAGCGGTTTTGGTTGATTGGCTGTGCCAAATTGCCCATAATGTCCCGGGATGTGTGGGTTAGCGGGTAAATGTGTTGTGGGGATTGGGGCTGGGGTGGGATTGCTGTCGGTGTGGACTCGATGGGCTGAATGGCCTCTTTCTGCCCTGTAGGATTCTATAATTTCTGGGATTTCTATGACTTGCCCCAACACTCCAGCCATTGGTTGGTCAACACGTCCATCCACACTGACTTCCTACACCAATCAGAAAGCACAAAGACTCATGACCCAATCTGTCAGACAAACGGCCTTTTTTATTCCATTTTTAATATTTTTACACCTGGTGAAAAGCATTGGTTAAAGAAAATTCTAAACATCCTGATATTTGTCTCCAGGGACACAGACAGCACTGTCCTGGGGGTCAATCTTCCTGGAGACTCCAGGCCAGTCCTTGGGAACCCTCCCTGGAGCCTCGATCCAGTCTGGGCCAGTACCTGACCCCAGGACAGTGCGTGTGGCCTTTGGCCAGGGTTGACCGGCTGCAGAGGGCTGCTCTGCACCGAGCTTGATTCTTCAGCAAACCCTGACTCACAATGTACCACCAGGACGTCAGTACACGTTCCCCAGATATAACACATCAATCATTACTTCAATAATGTCAGCAGGCAAGAACAAAAGTCCAATTTAAAAAACAAAATGTGATTGGCCACGTCTGACCCTTTCAAAGAGCTGACAGTAATCTCTAACATTGCCGCCTCACAACACTACTCTTGGTTATTGATGCCTGGGTCAATGGTTTCAACTGAACTGGTGGTTGGAATAATTGAGAAGGTTCGTTAACTCTGATATTCCAGACGTAAGGAATAGGTTCCTCAATTCTGTTCGCCTCTTGGTTTCTTCAGAGGATGTTGATTTACTGAGGCCCAAATCCATCAACTTTGGGGCACAGATCCACAATCGTACAGCTCAGGATTACTGGATACTGTATGAGTTACTGGGGTACATGTTTTAATCTGCTGGGGTACAGATCCCCTGGTTGTTGGGGTACAGATCCCCTGGTTGCTGGGGTACAGATCCCCTGGTTGTTGGGGTACAGGTCCCCTGGTTGTTGGGGTACAGATCCCCTGGTTGCTGGGGTACAGATCCCCTGGTTGCTGGGGTACAGATCCCCTGGTTGTTGGGGTACACATCCCCTGGTTGTTGGGGTACAGGTCCCCTGGTTGTTGGGGTACAGGTTCCCTGGTTGTTGGGGTACAGGTCCCCTGGTTGTTGGGGTACAGGTCCCCTGGTTGCTGGGGTACAGATCCCCTGGTTGCTGGGGTACAGATCCCCTGGTTGTTGGGGTACAGATCCCCTGGTTGCTGGGGTACAGATCCTCTGGTTGTTGGGGTACAGATCCCCTGGTTGTTGGGGTACAGATCCCCTGGTTGTTGGGGTGCAGATCCCCTGGTTGTTGGGGTACAGATCCCCTGGTTGCTGGGGTACAGATCCCCTGGTTGTTGGGGTGCAGATCCCCTGGTTATTTGGGTACAGATCCCCTGGTTGTTGGGGTACAGATCCCCTGGTTGCTGGGGTACAGATCCCCTGGTTGTTGGGGTACAGATCCCCTGGTTGCTGGGGTACAGTTCCCCTGGTTGTTGGGGTACAGATTCCCTGGTTGTTGGGGTACAGATCCCTTGGTTGTTGGGGTACAGATCCCCTGGTTGCTGGGGTACAGATCCCCTGGTTGCTGGGGTACAGATCCCTTGGTTGTTGGGGCACAAATCCCTTGGTTGTTGGGGTACAGATCCCCTGGTTGTTGGGGTACAGATCCCTTGGTTGTTGGGGTACAGATCCCTTGGTGGTTGGGATACAGATCCCCTGGTTGTTGGGGTACAGATCCCCTGGTTGTTGGGGTACAGATCCCTTGGTTGTTGGGGTACAGATCCCTTGGTTGTTGGGGTACAGATCCCCTGGTTGTTGGGGTACAGATCCCCTGGTTGTTGGGGTACAGATCCCTTGGTTGTTGGGGTACAGATCCCCTGGTTGTTGGGGTACAGATCCCCTGGTTGTTGGGGTACAGATCTCCTGGTTGTTGGGGTACAGATCCCCTGGTTGTTGGGGTACAGATCCCCTGGTTGTTGGGGTACAGATCCCCTGGATGTTGGGGTACAGATCTCCTGGTTTCTGGGGTACAGATCCCCTGGTTGTTGGGGTACAGATCCCCTGGTTGCTGGGGTACAGATCCCTTGGTTGTTGGGGTACAGATCCCTTGGTTGTTGGGGTACAGATCCCCTGGTTGTTGGGGTACAGATCCCTTGGTTGCTGGGGTACAGATCCCCTGGTTGCTGGGGTACAGATCCCTTGGTTGTTGGGGTAAGATCCCCTGGTTGTTGGGATACAGATCCCCTGGTTGCTGGGGTACAGATCCCTTGGTTGTTGGGGTACAGATCCCCTGGTTGTTGGGGTACAGATCCCCTGGTTGTTGGGGTACAGATCCCCTGGTTGTTGGGGTACAGATCTCCTGGTTGTTGGGGTACAGATCCCCTGGATGTTAGGGCACAGATCTCCTGGTTTCTGGGGTACAGATCCCCTGGTTGCTGGGGTACAGATCCCTTGGTTGTTGGGGTACAGATCCCCTGGTTGCTGGGGTACAGATCCCCTGGTTGTTGGGGTACAGATCCCCTGGTTGTTGGGGTACAGATCCCCTGGTTGTTGGGGTACAGATCCCCTGGTTGTTGGGGTACAGATCTCCTGGTTGCTGGGGTACAGATCCCCTGGTTGTTGGGGTACAGATCCCCTGGATGTTGGGTTACAGATCTCCTGGTTTCTGGGGTACAGATCCCCTGGTTGTTGGGGTACAGATCCCTTGGTTGTTGGGGTACAGATCCCCTGGTTGTTGGGGTACAGATCCCCTGGTTGCTGGGGTACAGATCCCTTGGTTGTTGGGGTACAGATCCCTTGGTTGTTGGGGTACAGATCCCCTGGTTGTTGGGGTACAGATCCCCTGGTTGTTGGGGTACAGATCCCCTGGTTGTTGGGGTACAGATCCCCTGGATGTTGGGGTACAGATCTCCTGGTTTCTGGGGTACAGATCCCCTGGTTGTTGGGGTACAGATCTCCTGGTTGCTGGGGTACAGATCCCTTGGTTGTTGGGGTACAGATCCCTTGGTTGTTGGGGTACAGATCCCCTGGTTGTTGGGGTACAGATCGCTTGGTTGTTGGGGTACAGATCCCCTGGTTGCTGGGGTACAGATCCCTTGGTTGTTGGGGTACAGATCCCCTGGTTGTTGGGGTACAGATCCCTTGGTTGTTGGGGTAAGATCCCCTGGTTGTTGGGATACAGATCCCCTGGTTGCTGGGGTACAGATCCCCTGGTTGTTGGGGTACAGATCCCTTGGTTGTTGGGGTACAGATCCCCTGGTTGCTGGGGTACAGATCCCTTGGTTGTTGGGGTACAGATCCCCTGGTTGTTGGGGTACAGATCCCCTGGTTGTTGGGGTACAGATCCCCTGGTTGTTGGGGTGCTGATCCCCTGGATGTTGGGGTACAGATTTCCTGGTTTCTGGGGTACAGATCCCCTGGTTTCTGGGGTACAGATCCCTTGGTTGTTGGGGTACAGATCTCCGGGTTTCTGGGGTACAGATCCCCTGGTTGCTGGGATAGAGATCCCCTGGTTGCTGGGGTACAGATCCCCTTGTTGCTGGGGTACAGATTCCTTGGTTGTTGGGGTACAGATCCCTTGGTTGTTGGGGTACAGATCCCCTGGTTGTTGGGGTACAGATCCCCTGGTTGTTGGGGTACAGATCCCCTGGTTGCTGGGGTACAGATTCCTTGGTTGTTGGGGTACAGGTCTCCTGGTTGCTGGGGTACAGATCCCCTGGTTGCTGGGGTACAGATTCCTTGGTTGTTGGGGTACAGATCCCCTGGTTGCTGGGATAGAGATCCCCTGGTTGCTGGGGTACAGATCCCCTTGTTGCTGGGGTACAGATTCCTTGGTTGTTGGGGTACACATCCCCTGGTTGCTGGGGTACAGATCCCCTGGTTGTTGGGGTACAGATCTCCTGGTTTCTGGGGTACAGATCCCCTGGTTGTTGGGGTACAGATCCCCTGGTTGTTCGGGTACAGGTCTCCTGGTTGCTGGGGTACAGATCCCCTGGTTGCTGGGGTACAGATTCCTTGGTTGTTGGGGTACAGATCCCCTGGTTGTTGGGGTACAGATCCCCTGGTTTCTGGGGTACAGATCCCCTGGTTTCTGGGGTACAGATCCCCTGGTTGCTGGGGTACAGATCCCCTGGTTGCTGGGATAGAGATCCCCTGGTTGCTGGGGTACAGATCCCCTGGTTGCTGGGGTACAGATCCCCTGGTTGCTGGGGTACAGATCCCCTGGTTGCTGGGGTACAGATCCCCTGGTTGTTGGGATACAGATCCCCTGGTTGCTGGGATACAGATCCCCTGGTTGTTGGAGCTCTCCAGTAGCTTATCCAAACACTGTGCAGGGCCATGGGGAAAAGGCAGGGGAATGGCACTGAGTCACCATGCTCGTTTGGAGAGCTAGTGCAGACATGATGGGCCGAATGGCCTCTTTCTGCAGCGTCACAATGCTGTGATTCTGTGAACACGCTACAGAAGATCTCCATCAAGGGGGTGGGACAAGGGGACAGGTCCCAAATCCACCACAACCAGAATAGGAATCAATCCCAGGCTACTGCCAATAGTCTAATCCACTCCGGGTGTCCAACTAGCTGCAACCCCCCCCAACCCACCCCCCCTAACATTTACCAGCTGCCAGTGTGAGGTGTTGGAAAGATCGGCGTGTTGGTACATTGCCAGTTTTACCACGTTATAAACGCACCTTCCTCGGCCATCCTGGAACGGGACTCAGACGCAGAGTTTCTGGTTCAGAGACAAAGATGCTACTCACCAGAGGAGCTCCCCGACTGGGGGGGATACAGCCCAGAATGATATCCGGGACACCGAGAATTACATTACAAAGAGAGATTACAGAATTCAGAGAGAACTCACAATCCCAAAGCAAGGAGTGGAAACCTTAAAACGAGAGTCAGACCATTGAGGAGGGCAAAGATCGGAGAACAACACAGCCCAGGAAACTGGCCCTTCGGCCCAACGAGCCCACACCGCCATCTCATTGTGAGTCCCCTCTTCCTCCCATGACCCTTGTCTGCGCTTGTGGCACTCCACATCGGAAACCAGATTGAGGGGAGACTAATCTAGGGACAATTTGTGACACCAATCAGCCTAACAGCACATCTTTGGGGTGTGAGAGGAAACCGGAGCACCCGGAGAAAACCCACGCAGGCACGGGGAGAATGTGCAAACTCCCACAGACACAGGCCCAAATCCATGTGTCTGTGATGTCACAAAGCGGGACGTGGAAATCCGGAACTCTCCCCCTCAAAATAACTGAAATTTTCAGAACTGAGGTTGAAAAATATTTTTGTTGGGGAGGGGGAAATGAAGGGAAAATATCGAGCGAAGGACCATAGATCAGGTCGAGATGCAGACCCGATCTGATCTGGTTTAATGGGGCAACAGTCTCAAGGAGCTGAATCTCCTCTTCCCATTCCTACACAACGCGCTCAAGGGGCTGAATGGCCTCCTGCTGTTCCTACATAACAAACTGTTGGGGCTGAATGGCCTCCATGGTGACTGTTTCTTTAAGGGCAACATAGCAGAAGAGAGTCTCCTGGCTTGAGGGACCAATTGGGACTGAGAGTGAGTGATCACCCCAGGGGCTGGAGCTCTCTCTCAGGCAGAAGGCACTTAGAAGGTATGTGGAAGACATGTAGAGATTGGAGCAGACGGTGGACAGCTGGGATGAGGGTTGGGGGTGGGGGTGGGGAGGAGTCTGTTAGCTTCTGTACAGTTTCCTTTGTGTTCCTGACAAAATCTGTGAGAGTGCGTCATGATATTGGAGACGGGGATGGGATGGGTTATTGAGGACACTGCCTGTGGCCTGACATTAATGAATCAAATTGACTGGAGCCCGATATCTGTGACACTGGGGACCACCTGAAGCTGGGGGTCTCCAGAGGAGGTCAAGATGGCTCATCCACTTGGCACTCCTGTCTGAAGATTATTGCAAACACTTCAGCCTCATCTTTTGTACTAATGTGCTGGGCTCCTCCATCATTGAGGATGAGGTTATTTATGGAGATTCCTCCTCCAATGAGCTGTTTAATTGTCCACCAACATGGCTGGAAGTGGCCGGACTGCAGAGCTTAGATCTGATCCTGTGGTTGTGGGATCGCTGAGCTCTGTCAGTTATTTGCTGTTTGTGTGGCTCGGCACACAGGAGTTCCTGAGTTATAGCGTCACAAGATTGACACCACATTTTTTAGTTCTGCCTGGTGTTGCTCCTGCCATGCCCTGCTGCACCCTACACTGAACCAGGGTTGATCCCCTGGCTGGATGGTAATGGTAGTGTGGGGGACATGCCGGGCAGGAAGGTTACAGGTTGCGGTGGAGTAAAATTCTGCTGCTAATGGCCCACAATTGCTTCTCAGTTTTCAGTTGCTAGATCTGTACAAAATTTAGCATGGGAGCAGGAGGGTTGCGTGTCCATGCTAACCCTGGTACCATGAGACTTCCCAGGGTCCAGAGTCAATGTTGAGGACTCCCAGGGTGTGATGCCTTCAGCCAGGCTAATGAGGTTGGTTTACGAGAGTATGAACTGCCTGGGAGCTGCCCCTTTTAATTTGCCCCAGAGTTAATCTGATTTTGAATAATTAGTTGGTACCAAAAAGAACTACCTGATGGGTCCCTAATTGATGGTTAAATCAGGGAGCCTCATGCTCCCTATTTAAAGCAGGTCTGTCAGACTCCCAGCCTGCATCCAGCACAGAGCAGCTGGAGAGCTGGCTGTGTACAGATGTATGGCGTAAATAAAGTAACTTGGTGATGGGATTTTTGCCTCCGTGGGGTTATTACGCAGGGTAATTCCCTCCTGACTGTATACCACTGTGCCACCTCTGCTGGGTCTGTCCTGGTGGTGGGACAGGACATACCCGGGAACGGTGACAGTGGTGCCTTGACCGTATCCATTAGGAATGATTCCTTCAGGACGATGACATCAGGCTGTTGTTTGACTAGCCCGAGAGACATCTCTCCCAATTTTGGTACAAGCCCCAGGTGTTAGTCAGGAAGATTTTGCAGTGTCGACAGTGCTGAGTTTGCCCTGTTGTTATTCCTGATGCCAGGTAGTCGGGTCAGTTTCATTCTTTTTGTTGACTTTGTGGCGGTTTTGATACAATTGAGTCGCTTGTTGGACCTTTTCCAGGGAACATTTAAGAGTCAACCAAAATGACTCAGTGTACAATCCCTCCCTGACCTACCCCTTTCCTACCTCCCTCCGCTCCTCCAACCACACAGCCCTCCAAGATATCCGTGCCTCTTTAATACGGTTACACACCCGGATTGTAACCACTCTGCTGCTCCTGAGTTTGGGCCCTGAGCGATTTAACATCCCTGTCTAAACCTCTCCATCTCTTTTCCCACCACGGAGACGTTGCTTTAAATCCATCCCTTTGACCAAACTCTTCATCAACCGTCCAAACGATCTCATCCCAGGTCTATGTCAGATTTTATTTGGTAACGTTTCCGTGAAGCAGCTTTGAGGTTTCACTGTGTTAGCATCGCCAGTAAGTACAAATTGTTGTTGTTTCGTACCTTCTCCAGCTCTTGGGGAACCTTCCGGAACTGGCCAAAATGAACGGGAGCAATGAAAGATGGGGGGAGGGAAGCGACTCCCCATCAGACACTGAAGGCCCAGGCTCGGGAAAGGAGCGAGGCTGCAAACAGGAACTTCACGATGAAGCTGACTACAAGAAGCAGCTGTACAGGCAAGTGTGCGGGAACGGGGGGACAAACATCACCTCAGTCCCGGGGCAGGAACAGGGGGACAAACATCACCTCAGTCCCGGGGCAGGAACGGCCGAGTGGCATCATCACCAGAGCATTAACCCAGAAATTCAGCTCATGTTCTGGGGACCCGGGTTCGAATCCCGCCACGGCAGCCGGTGGAATTTGAATTCAATTAAAAAAATATCTGGGATTAGGAATCTGCTGATGGCCCATTGCCGATTGTTGGAAAATCCCATCCAGCCGTTTAGGGAAGGAAATCTATCCTCCTAACCCACTCTGGCCTACACTTATCCAGAGCCACAGCAATGTGGTTGATTCTTAACTGGCCTCTGAAATGGCCTACCGGGCAACCAGGGATAAATACCGGCCCAGGGATAAATACCGGGCAACCAGGGATAAATACCGGGCAACCAGGGATAAATACCGGGCCAGGGATAAATACCGGGCAACCAGGGATAAATACCAGCCCAGGGATAAATACCGGCCCAGGGATAAATACCGGCCCAGGGATAAATACCGGCCCAGGGATAAATACCGGCCCAGGGATAAATACAGGCCCAGGGATAAATACAGGCCCAGGGATAAATACCGGCCCAGGGATAAATACCGGCCCAGGGATAAATACAGGCCCAGGGATAAATACAGGCCCAGGGATAAATACCGGCCCAGGGATAAATACCGGCCCAGCCAGCGAGGCCCGGGCCCCACAAATAAATTTTTAAAATTACTCAATGTCTTTGACAGGGTTTGTTATGGAGGCCTGTCTGCTGCCTCGGGGAATAGAAAGATCCCACAGCCCTCATTTTCTGGGCAGGGGAGTTCTCTCTGGCCAATATTCATTCAAAGGAACAGATTGAATTGTCATTATCTCATTGCTGTTTGTGGGATCTCACTGTGCAACAATTGACTGTCACATTTCCTACTTTATGACAGTGACTGTAAATTGACATGTATTTTCATCATTTGAAAACATTTGCAGCCACTCTCCCCTGCCTTGCCTCGCAATTCCTGACACTCCCCAACTCTCCCTGCACTCCCCTACTCTCCCCGATACTCCCCAACTCTCCCCGATACTCCCCAACTCTCCCCGATACTCCCCAACTCTCCCCGATACTCCCCTACTCTCCCCGATACTCCCCTACTCTCTCTGACACTACCCAACTCTCCCTGCACTCCCCAACTCTCCCCGATACTCCCCAACTCTCCCCGCACTCCCCAACTCTCCCCGATACTCCCCAACTCTCCCCGCACTCCCCAACTCTCCCCGATACTCCCCAACTCTCCCTGACACTCCCCTACTCTCCCCAATACTCCCCTACTCTCCCCGATACTCCCCTACTCTCTCTGACACTCCCCAACTCTCCCTGCACTCCCCAACTCTCCCCGATACTCCCCTACTCTCCCTGACACTCCCCAACTCTCCCTGCACTCCCCAACTCTCCCTGACACTCCCCAACTCTCCCTGACACTCCCCAAGTCTCCCCTGCACTCCCTCACACTCCTTGACTCTCCCCTGCTCTCCCCCACACTCCCACACTTTCTGACACTTCCCGACTGTCCCCGATATCCCCGACTCTCCCCTGCACTCCCCTACGCAGACTCTAACACGTAGTGTCCAGCAGGATGGCTTCCCCCCGGACCTCACTCTTCCAGCGATGAAGTGGAGAATCTGGAGAATATTTTCTCTAAATCTTCCCGGTCGAACTCTCATTATCTGGATTCACTCTGCCTTGTTTTCCAGTGGAGTGGCCTGTGCTGAGCAGTGGAACCTCTTGGTGGATTCAGTCTGAGTTTATTTTCCTTTCTGTTTTTGCAAAGGCTTTTCAGTCCCAGTGTAGCTGAATACTTTCTCCAGCCGCAGCTGGCAAACTCAGTGGCAAAGCCCTGGATTCAGCAGATACTGGAGAAGATAAGAGGTGAGTGAAGGACATTTCCCTGGGACTGTGTGTGTGCCAGGGTTTGTAAAAAGGCATTCTCAGGACGTGGGCATCACTGGCATTTATTGCCCTTCCCTCAGTCCCCAAGAACCTGGTGACCGTGACCCCTCCACCCCCCACTCTTCCTCGACCGCTGCAGTCCACGTGGTGTAGGTACACCCACAGTGCTGCTAGGGAGGGAGTTCCAGGATTTTGACCCAGCGACACTGAAGGAACGGTGATATATTCCCAAGTCAGGATGGTGAGTGACTCGGAGGGGAAGTTGCAGCTGGGGGTGTCCCCAGGTATCTGCCGCCCTTGTCCTTCTAGATGGTAGAGGTGGTGGGTTTGGAAGGCGCTGTCGAAGGAGCCTTGGCGAGTTGCTGCAGTGCGTCTTGTGGATGGTGCACACAGCTGGCTCTGTGCACGTGTTTAGAAGGTATTGCCTTGTCGTATCAGACTCAGAACTTTCTAGACCTGTGACAGATTATAGTCCACACCTTAACCTGTCGGACAAATTGTAAGGATACGGATTAGGGGCAGCACGGTGGCACAGTGGGTTAGCACTCCAGCCTCACAGCGCCAGGGACCGGGGTTCGATTCCCGGCTCAGGTCACTGTCTGTGTGGAGACTGCACGTTCTCCCCGTGTCTACGTGGGTTTCCTCCGGGTGCTCCGGTTTCCTCCCACAGTCCTGGTTAGGTAGATTGGCCAGGCTAAATTCTCCCTCAGTGTATCCGAACAGGCACTGGAATGTGACACTAGGGATTTTCACAGTAACTTCATTGCAGTGTTAATGTAGCCATGATGTGGAGGCGTCAGTGTTGGACGGGGGTGGGCACAGTAAGAAGTCTCACCTGATGAAGGAGCAGCGCTCTGAAAGCTCGTGACACCAAATAAACCTGTTAGGTTTAACCTGGTGACGAGAGACATCTGATAGTAATTAATGTAAACCTTCTTGTGACACTAACAGATAAACATATTCAAGCTCAGATCCGTGAGATCGATTTGAAATCAGGATTATTTACTGAGCTGTTGGGAATGTTGATGGTGTTCGGAACAGTGCAGTGAGTTTTGGTGATGGATTTACATAAACTGATTATCTCTCTGTCCGTTTACCCCGAGCTGCTCAGCGCTGAGTGACTGAAACCTCTCAAGAAACTCTGACCTCATTCATTTCATTCCCTCAGGAAAGGTGACGGCTGAGGATCTGTGGAGGACCCTCAGAGAAGATTCCGGAAGCCAGTTGCCTCTGGCCTACTCACAGCGGCTGCAGGTAAAGGAACGATGGAGGAACCAGAGAATGTTCATCAGCTAGTGAGGCAGCTTCTTCTCCAAATCGGTCACAGTCCACGCCATCGGGGAACCTGCCCAAATATCCCCATTCCCCCTCTAAAAGAACCAAGATAATCTCAGGAGGCTATTCAACAATGCAGGCATCGTAACCAGATCTGATCCTGTCTCATGGGGCAGAGCAGAGGGTGGGTTTAAACCCTCCCCCTTGGTGGGTTTGGTGCTGGTTGGGAATTCTTAATTAGGTGGGAGGTGGGGGCCCTGGTGCATCGCCGGGGTGGGGGCCCTGGCTCGTTGCCGGGGTGGGGGCCCTGGCGCGTTGCCGGGGTGGGGGCCCTGGCTCGTTGCCGGGGCGGGGGCCCTGGCTCGTTGCCGGGGTGGGGGGCTGGTGTGCTGCCACCTCCACGCCAATTAAGCCACTGAGAGGAAGAGTCCTCTGTCAGTTGAGGCCCTTGGTGGACAATTCTTTAAAAATTCATATCTGGGACATGGGTGTCACTGACTGGTCAGTATTTATTGCCCATCCCTAGTTGCCCTTGAACTGAGTGGTTTGTGAGGCCATTTCAGAGGGACAGCTGAGAGTCAACCACATTGGCTGAGGCTCTGGAGTCACATGTAGGCCAGACCGGGTAAGGACGGCAGATTTCCTTCCCTAAAGGACATTAATGAACCGGATGGGTTTTTCCAACAATCGACAATGGTTTCATGGTCATCAGTAGATTCTTAATTCCAGATAATTGTATTGAATTCAAATTCCACCATCTGCCGTGATGGGATTCGAACCCGGGTCCCCAGAACATTAGCTGAGTTTCTGGATAAATAGTCCAGTGATAATAATATGAGGCCATCGCTTCCCCAATTAATGCCCAATTCAGGCCTCACCACAACACGCTACGCTGAACCCAGCGACAAGTCGGGGTCTCGCAAAGAACACGGGAAATAAACCCATTCGGAGATGTTTATGGATTCCGGGGAGTGGGGGGTGGAGAAGGGGAATCTGCAGAGAGCCACCCATTGCCCTGAACCTCTTGCCCCCCGCCCCCCCTTGGCCCTGCACCCTGAGACAGCCTCCCTGCCATCCCTGACCTCTGGGTGAGGCCCAGTGATGATCCGCGGCTTCGGGTGGGCGTCACACTGGTGTCTCCCCGGTGGCACTTGCTGGCATTTGATGGGCCGACAGCTCTTGCTGGGCAGGACCTCTGCTTCAGGAGAGGCCAAGCATTGATTAAATGCCTGGATGGCGTCTAATTGGACAGCCTCGGTCCGAAAGGAGGTGAGTTGGGCATCTCAGCAGCTTCTCAGTGGGTGGGTGAGACCCCCCCCACTCCCTCCCTCCCCCACCTCTACTTACAGACAGAGGATTCCGGCCACTCTCTCTCTATCACCTCACAGAGATCTGAGCCCATAATCCAGGCTGAGCCTCACAGTGTAGTACTGGGGGAGTGTCACACTGTCAGACGGCTGGGCTAGCTCTCAGGTGCGATGTTAACCTGAGGCTTTTTCTGACACTCAGTTAGAGCTTACAGGTCACTATTCGAAGAGTAAGGGAGTTTGTATCCTTCAAACAACATGGATCCAAAAGAGAAAATGCTGGAAATCTCAGCGGGTCTGGCAGCATCTGTAAGGAGAGAAAAGAGCTGATGTTTCGAGTCCAGATTAACCTTTGTTAAAGCTAAAAGGCAGAGAAAGTGGGAGATATTTATACTGCAGGGTGAGGGAAGGAAAGATGAGACATAGCCACAGAAACAAAGGGAAAGGCTGCTAATGGCAGCCCATAGAGAGAATAGAAGGTGTGAATGGCCAAACGGCAGAGAAGCTGAAATCAGAGGATAAACTGTGACAGATAAAGATGTGGGGGGGAGGGGGGGAATGGGCAGGAGAGAGAAAAAATGGAGAAAAAGAAGAGGAGCAAATGGGAAGAAAGGGATGGAAAGGTCATTTGTTTTTATTCAATGAAATGGGTGTTGTGTTTATTGTCACATGAACGGAGTTCTGTCACTGATTCGGAATCTCTCTCTGAGCTTTGATTCTCTCAGTAAGACTCCTGCACTCAGCTGGTCTGAGCTGTGCCGAGTTACAGAGCAGGCCCAAAGCTGGGACTCACAGAGGAAGGACACACGCTCTTTCAGACGTCCCACTGGCACAGGGATTATTTGGCTGTGGTCTCCCCACATCACCGTGTGAGGCAAAGGGAGCGCGGTGCATCAGTCAGGAATAATCCACACAACGTGAGTTCAAACTGGGACAGAGAAATCTGGGAATGTTTAGATCGTTCAGTGACCAGGAACCCCATTGTCGATTGTTGTAAAAACCCATCTGGTTCACCGATGTCCCTCTAGGGAAGGAAATCTGCCGTCCTTGCCCGGTCTGGCCTACACGTGACTCCAGAGCCCCAGCGATGTGGTTACTCTTCATGGCACTCTGAAATGGTGCCACGAACACCTACTGAACGCTCAAGAAGGCAACTTACGCCCAACTACTGAGGCAACTCTGGGTGGGAAACGAATGGTCCGTGAAAGGTTAGAAAAGCAGCAACTTCAGATACTGCAAGCGGAATTCAGCACTCTCCTCACCGAGACACAGGATATTAGATTCACATGAGGCTAAATTGATGGAACCTATTGGATTTATCGTACATAGAAACATAGGATAGGAGAGCAGGAGAGGCCATTTGGCCCTTCAAGCCTGCTCCTCTATTCATCACGATCATGGCCGATCACCCAACTCAATAGCCCAATCCTGCTTTCTCCCCATAACCTTTGATCCCATTTGCCCCCAGTGCTGTATCCAGCCGCCTCCTGAATACATTCACTGTTTTAGCATCAGCTACTTCCACAGGCTCACCGCTCTCTGGGTGAAGAAATGTCTCCCCATCTCCGCTCTAAACGGATCCCCCCCCCCCCGAATCCTCAGCCTGTGACCCCCGTCCTGTTCCTCTGCTCCTGCGCCAGGACAAGTGGGACGGATCGAGGATTCTCAAACCCCCGTGGCTGGCGATTGGGAGAATGCGGAGGTCTGCAGAAATTCAGCGAGGGCAGGCTTCGGCAATCCTCAGCGCAAACCCGCTGCACGATTAAACGACAGTCTCGGCCAAGAGGGGCCAACGAGGTTCCTCCCACCAGGACTCGCAACCACCCTGACAGACACCTGTGCCCAAGGCAACAAGGTAGGGTTTAGAACCAGCCGGGGGTGAGGGAGTGAGAGGGCGGGGGGTTGGGGGTGGGGGGGGGGGGTGGTAGGGAGGAGGGGGCTGGGGGGGAGGGGAAGGGTGTGGGAGGAAATTACCAGTGGGGGGAGGAGGGGCACAATTCATTCAACTTCTTTGATGAAGCTGAAATAACTCCGCTTCATTGAGTTCACCCTTCCTCAATTCTCCGAGTCATAGAGTCGCAAGTGTGCCAGACTCTCACTGAAGTACAGCACAGAGGGAGTGCCGCACTGTCAGAGGGTCAGTGCTGAGGGAGTGCCGCACTGTCAGAGGGTCAGTGCTGAGGGAGTGCCGCACTGTCAGAGGGTCAGTGCTGAGGGAGTGCCGCACTGTCAGAGGGTCAGTGCTGAGGGAGTGCCGCACTGTAAGAGGGTCAGTGCTGAGGGAGTGCCGCACTGTCAGAGGGTCAGTGCTGAGGGAGTGCCGCACTGTCAGAGGGTCAGTGCTGAGGGAGTGCCGCACTGTCAGAGGGTCAGTGCTGAGGGAGTGCCGCACTGTCAGAGGGTCAGTGCTGAGGGAGTGCCGCACTGTCAGAGGGTCAGTGCTGAGGGAGTGCCGCACTGTCAGAGGGTCAGTGCTGAGGGAGTGCCGCACTGTCAGAGGGTCAGTGCTGAGGGAGTGCCGCACTGTCAGAGGGTCAGTGCTGAGGGAGTGCCGCACTGTAAGAGGGTCAGTGCTGAGGGAGTGCCGCACTGTCAGAGGGTCAGTGCTGAGGGAGTGCCGCACTGTCAGAGGGTCAGTGCTGAGGGAGTTGCCGCACTGTCAGAGGGTCAGTGCTGAGGAGTGCCGCACTGTCAGAGGGTCAGTGCTGAGGGGAGTGCCGCACTGTCAGAGGGTCAGTGCTGAGGGAGTGCCGCACTGTCAGAGGGTCAGTGCTGAGGGAGTGCCGCACTGTCAGAGGGTCAGTGCTGAGGGAGTGCCGCACTGTCAGAGGGTCAGTGCTGAGGGAGTGCCGCACTGTCAGAGGGTCAGTGCTGAGGGAGTGCCGCACTGTCAGAGGGTCAGTACTGACGGAGTGCCGCACTGTCAGAGGGTCAGTACTGCGGGAGTGCCGCACTGTCAGAGAATCAGTGCTGAGGGAGTGCCGCACTGTATGTACTGTCTGAGAGTGTGGTGGAGACAGATTCACAGCGAGTGGTTAGGATCTGGAATGCACTGTCTGAGAGTGTGGTGGAGACAGATTCACACAGCGAGTGGTTAGGATCTGGAATGTACTGTCTGAGAGTGTGGTGGAGACAGATTCACACAGCGAGTGGTTAGGATCTGGAATGTACTGTCTGAGAGTGTGGTGGAGACAGATTCACACAGCGAGTGGTTAGGATCTGGAATGCACTGTCTGAGAGTGTGGTGGAGACAGATTCACACAGTGAGTGGTTAGGATCTAGAATGCACTGTCTGAGAGTGTGGTGGAGATAGATTCACACAGCGAGTGGTTAGGATCTGGAATGTACTGTCTGAGAGTGTGGGGGAGACAGATTCACACAGTGAGTGGTTAGGATCTGGAATGCACTGTCTGAGAGTGTGGTGGAGACAGATTCACACAGCGAGTGGTTAGGATCTGGAATGTACTGTCTGAGAGTGTGGTGGAGACAGATTCACACAGCGAGTGGTTAGGATCTGGAATGTACTGTCTGAGAGTGTGGTGGAGACAGATTCACACAGCGAGTGGTTAGGATCTGGAATGCACTGTCTGAGAGTGTGGTGGAGACAGATTCACACAGTGAGTGGTTAGGATCTAGAATGCACTGTCTGAGAGTGTGGTGGAGATAGATTCACACAGCGAGTGGTTAGGATCTGGAATGTACTGTCTGAGAGTGTGGGGGAGACAGATTCACACAGTGAGTGGTTAGGATCTGGAATGCACTGTCTGAGAGTGTGGTGGAGACAGATTCACACAGCGAGTGGTTAGGATCGGAATGTACTGTCTGAGAGTGTGGTGGAGACAGATTCACACAGCGAGTGGTTAGGATCTGAAATGTACTGTCTGAGAGTGTGGTGCAGACAGATTCACACAGCGAGTGGTTAGGATCTGGAATGTACTGTCTGAGAGTGTGGTGGAGACAGATTCACACAGTGAGTGGTTAGGATCTGGAATGCACTGTCTGAGAGTGTGGTGGAGACAGATTCACACAGCGAGTGGTTAGGATCTGGAATGTACTGTCTGAGAGTGTGGTGGAGACAGATTCACACAGCGAGTGGTTAGGATCTGAAATGTACTGTCTGAGAGTGTGGTGGAGACAGATTCACACAGCGAGTGGTTAGGATCTGGAATGTACTGTCTGAGAGTGTGGTGGAGACAGATTCACACAGTGAGTGGTTAGGGTCTGGAATGCACTGTCTGAGAGTGTGGTGGAGACAGATTCACACAGTGAGTGGTTAGGGTCTGGAATGCACTGTGGCGGAGGCAGTTTCAGTCAAAGCTGGAATGCAATTGGACAGTTATCTGAAATGAAAACAATTGCTGGCCTATGGGGAAAGGGCAGGGGGTTGGGACTGGATGGGTTTCTCTTGCAGTAAGCTAGCATGGAGACATTGGGCTGAATGGCTCTCTTCAGTGCTGTCCCCATTCTGATTCTATAAAATTCCTTTTGAAAGCTGTTATTGAATCTGAAATCCAGCTGCACATTCCAGATCCACAATAACCTGCTGTGTTTAAAATCACCTCTGGCCGCCGGGCCAGTTATCTTGTACCTGGATCCTCCAGTCTGTAACCCTCCTATCACTGGAAACAGCTTCTCTTTATTTAGTTCACTAACACTGACAGAATGTGTAAGAATCATAGAATCCTTCAGTGCAGAAGGAGCCATTCGGCCCATCAGGTCTGTACCGCCCACAATCTCACCCGGGCCCTACCCCCATAACCCCATGCATTTACCCTAGCTGGTCCTCCTGGCAATTAGGGCAATTTAGCATGGCCAATCCACCTAATCCACCTAATGTCTTTCTAACTGTGGGAGGAAACCGGAGCACCTGGAGGAAACCCACGCAGACACGGGGAGAATGTGCAGTCTCCACACAGACAGTGGCGCAAGCTGGGATTTGAACCCGGCTCCCTGGCATTGTGAGGCAGCGGTGTTACCCATTATGCCACCGTGCCACCATACGAGTTCCTGTGGCGCAGTGGGTAGTATCCCTGCCTCTGAGCCAGGAGCTCCAGGTTCAAGTCCCAGCCTCGGACTTGGTGGCCAAGGGAGCTGCGTTTGTAATGGGGCCAAAGAGGTTGAGTGTCCTGATGTGGAGTGGTGCCTCTCGAGCTATAAACCCCTGACGGAGTGGCGACCTGTTCTGTGAATGGCTGGCTATGGGAGCAGACAAAGGTCGGACTTAGTGCACTGTAAAGGTGCAGAAAGAGAATTGGAAATAAAAAAGAATGTGTGATAATACGTGAAGCAATTAAGTAAACACTACCTTTGCTTGGAGGGTAATTTTTTGAGAATATCGACATGCCTTGAACCTTTAGAAATGTCTATTTGGGCGGAAGGAAAGGCATTGGTATCTCCTTCACTCAGGGAGATATAAGTGACAGGATCTCTTTGCAGCCAGCGCTGTGAGTGATCTGCAAACTGTCATCCAGGACAATGGTTTCACTCACATCCTCTCCATCCCCAGGGACTCAATCGGGAATCGACGCATAACAAGATAGTCCAGCAATCCCCGACATCGAGTCCGCGTGGGATACAGTGGAACGGAAAACGATGCTGGTATGAAAGGGAAAGATATCCGTGACACAACTTTTAGAACGCACCCTAGAATCTGCAGGAGGAGGCCATTCGGCCCATCGAGTCTGCACCGGCCCTCTGACGGAGCATCTTATCCAGGCCCTATCCCTGTAACTGGCCACAGAAAGTCTCCCAACCTCAAACACAATTCAATCCTTGTAACAGGTTTCCGGTTTGGTGCTGCTCCTGTCCCGTGTTTGGGACCAGATCAGAAACCCCTAAGGTATTTTATGAAGTTAGCCTAGACCTCATTGGCATTAGGGTGAGGTGTGATTCTATTGAGCCACTCGGAAGCTTTTATCAAAACAAACTTTATTTAACACAGTTAAGATGTAACAAAAAAAATTTGCAGAATTTTTTATCAATTCAAATACTCAAACATGTCAAAGTATAATTGTTAACAGCTAGTTTTCTCCATTGTTCCAATGTAAGCAATATCCCCACAGACATAAATCCATCTTCAGACTAAGTTAGCACAAAAAAAATTGGCTCAAGTGAATGCAGATTTCCAGCCTTTTGACCTCTCCAGACAGGTATATAAAGATATCTGATTTCTGACTCCTATACAGCAGCTTCTAGAGAAAGATCTGCTTCAAACAACAGAACTTTAAAGAAAAAGATACTTTCTGGCAAATCCCAGCCTCTAAATCCAGAGAGATCAGATCAGCCATGATCTTATTGAATGGCGGGGCAGGCTCGAAGGGCTAGATGGCCTACTCCTGCTCCTATTTCTTATATTCTTAAAATGAAAGGCACTGCTCTCCAACAATTCCAAGCAGCAACTAAACTTATTTTTCTGCGTAAACCTAATCCCACCCATTCACACCACTTTTCTGTCATTCAACCTAATCAAGCTCTACTCTGAAAAACCCCATGGGAAAACACCATTACAACAGAACTGCCTTAGTCCAGGTTAAAACAAACAGTCTAGCAATTAGGATTAATTATCATTCCGCAGTAACAACAGGGGATGCCATTTACAGACAAAGCGGCACTGGGTGAAAATAACACACTGCTTAAAACATCCTGTACAAGAAACATGACACAAATACATTTACTAAAGGTACAGTACCATCACAACTGGGAATGTTTGATGGGGGACAGTGTAGAGGGGGCTTTACTCTGTATCTAACCCCGTGCTGTACCTGTCCTGGGAGTGTTTGATGGGGGGACAGTGTAGAGGGAGCTTTACTCTGTATCTAATCCCATGCTGTACCCTGTCCTGGGAGTGTTTGATGGGGGGACAGTGTAGAGGGAGCTTTACTCTGTATCTAACCCCGTGCTGTGCCTGTCCTGGGAGTATTTGATGGGGACAGTGTAGAGGGAGCTTTACTCTGTATCTAACCCCGTGCTGTACCTGTCCTGGGAGTGTTTGATGGGGGGACAGTGTAGAGGGAGCTTTACTCTGTATCTAACCCCGTGCTGTACCTGTCCTGGGAGTGTTTGATGGGGGACAGTGTAGAGGGAGCTTTACTCTGTATCTAACCCCGTGCTGTACCTGTCCTGGGAGTGTTTGATGGGGGACAGTGTAGAGGGAGCTTTACTCTGTATCTAACCCCGTGCTGTACCTGTCCTGGGAGTGTTTGATGGGGGACAGTGTAGAGGGAGCTTTACTCTGTATCTAACCCCGTGCTGTACCTGTCCTGGGAGTGTTTGATGGGGGGACAGTGCAGGTGAAAGTGTTTCCTGATATTTTCCTCACATCTTCCCCTTCTCCAGTTTCCTCGTGGACGCTGAATTTTCAGCCGTTGAATCATCTGCTTGGTGGAGACACATTAAAGGGCCGAGACACTCGGAGCACCGGCCGGACAGGACAACACAATTCCCCACTCACAGCGGCCACACAAGAAGCTGTGTGACCCTCACTGCAAATCCATCCCCTTAATGGCTATCGGTTTCTTCAGGAGAGATTAGCAGCGGCTGGGTCTCTCTTTCCGGAGCTGATCAGCGAGTAGAGCTTTCAGCGTGAACACAATGTCTCTCGGACCCGGTGTGGAGGTTGTCGGTCAGGGCGGTGTCTCATTCCGTTTTAGCCGCACTCTGGACGTTGCTCCCACAATCCGTTCTAACCTGCCCCCTTACATCTCCATTTGAAACTTCTGCCAAAATTCATTTGCTAAATGGTAACGTCACCCCCTCCCCCATTGCAGCTCACACCAGAATCACTTCTATTCTGTTGTCTTTCCAATCTCACCTCTTCCTCAGTGTGTCTGAGGAGACTGACTGGGTACGGTTAGACCCAGCTGGGGATGAGTTTATCGATGATGTGGAGATGCCGGTGTTGGACTGGGGCGAACACAGTGAGAAGCCTCACAACACCCGGTTAAAGTGAGTCACCCGATGAAGGGGCGGCGCTCCGAAAGCTAGTGGTTTGTGCCACCAAATAAACCTGTTGGACTTTAACCTGGCGCTGTCAGACTCCTTAATGAGTTTATTGGCCAGAGGGAGAGTTTGGGATCGGGAAGTTCAACCTCAGCCCCAACCCCAAAACAGGAAAGCTGTACGGAAGCATCCAGCTGTTTCATTGGCAGAAAACATTGGCATTTTCTTCAATCAAAAATCTGTCTAACAGGCCGAACATTTTAAATTCCCAGACTGGGAAACGCCAGCAGGGTGGGGAGCGTGTAGCCAGACTCCCAGCCGGAAATCACTGCGGAGCTGATTATCAGATTGGAATGAGTATTTCAATATCATTCACAGGCCCAGGACTGAATTCTCGCAGCCCCCTCGTGCCTATCCCTGCCCCCCCCACCGGAGTGGTTCCCTCTCGCAATATTCATGGCTGTTCCCCCTCCCCCACTAATGGAAAGTATCCAGCTGGCTCCACAGGAGGGAAGACAGGACCCTGAGGCCCCTCCCCCCCCCCCCCCCCCCCCAAGGGAGGTCAGGGATAAGGAGATGGCGTTCCTTGAGTAGTGCCAGCCTGGCACCCTGGCACTGCCCATCAGGCACCAGACTGTCTCCACCCTCTCGGCACTAAGGGGGGGGGTAGGGCCCACTGGGGTGGGGCCTTTTGGGGTGGGGCCTATTGGGGGTGATAGGTGGAGGCAGACCCACTGCCACTCTGCAAGATGATCGCTGGGAGAGGGAGGGAGGAGGTGATTGGGGCTGGCCATCAGGGTGGGATGGGGGGGTGGTCAGGGCTCATCATTGAGGGTGGGGGGTGTCATTGGGTTAGGGAGGGTGCTGGGCTGGTTATCAGGATGGGGAGAGGGAATCAGTGTGCGGTGGGGGGGAGGTAGAATCGGGGCTGTCCAGGGAGAGATTGGGGCTGGCTGTTTGGGGGGAATATAGGGGTTAGCCCAGGGAGATTCGGGAGGCCAGTGATCAGGGGGTGGGGGGTTGCAAGTCCAGCGATGAGGGGTGTGGGGTTGGACACGGCCCATGCGCCAATTGCAGTGCTGACAGATTGGCGCGTGCACAGTGGCGCACTCAGTGCTTTGCTGCCGGCTTCTCGGGCAGGAATAGGCCCCACCCCCTACTAAACAGAGTGAATCCCACTGAAATACTCTGTGCATCACAGAGCATTGGAGGCTCGCTCTGGTAACTATGTCCAAAAAATGGACAGGAAATACTCCCCTTTTCTGCACATTGGGCACTTTGTTATTTTTGGGAGAATCCCACTCCCCCCACCTCCCCCCCAGCTGTCTGCCTGCCTCAGAGAGTGGGCACAGTTGGACCAGCGATCCCAAACCAGCAGAACCTGTGGCCTGAGAGTTTGGCTGGTTTGTAGGAAGCCCAGCAACAAAGACAAACTCACACGGTCTCTTACCCAATCCTGGGCACTACAAACTGCGACAGTGGTCCCGTGCTGAGGGTCGACGCTGAGGGTCAACTCAGATTGTTCTGCCTGAGTTTCACAACCTCACACGACTCCCCCGTGCAGCTGGATTCTCCGCACGGACACAATATTCCCTCCGGATTTATCATTAACATCTGAGCAGCGTCTAAAACAGACAAAAGAGAGGTTGCATTTCAATAGCACCTTTCACAACTTGAATGTGTTTCCAAATGCTTTACAATCAACGACGTGCTTTCTGCAATGTAAGAAATTTAGCAGCCATATTGTACACAGTAAGATCCCACAAAGAAACGCAATGAAAGATCTTCTGGTTTTTGTTGGTCGGGGAATAAACACGGGGGAACTCCCCGACTCTGCTGCACCGTAACGGCTCTGGCTTTTCTTGTGTCCGTTCCTTAACTCCCAAACCCATCCAAAGAACAAAGAACATTACAGCACAGGAACAGGCCCTTCGGCCCTCCAAGCCTGCACCGACCATGCTGCCCCGACTGAACTAAAACCCCCGACCCTTCCAGGGACCATATCCCTCTATTCCCATCCTATTCATGGATTTGTCCAGATGCCCCTTAAAACTCACTATCGTATCCGCTTCCACTCCCTCCCCCGGCAGCGAGTTAGAATAGAATCCTACAGTGCAGAAAGAGGCCCTTCGGCCCATCGAGTCTGCACTGAACACAATCCCACCCAGGCCCCACCCCCATGTCCCTACATATTATACCCACTAATCCCTCTAAGCTACACATCCCTGGACACTAAGGGGCAATTTCTCAGCACGGCCAATCAACCTAACCCACACATCTTTGGACCGTGGGAGGAAACCGGAGTACCCAGAGGAAACCCACACAGACACGAGGAGAATGTGCAAACTCCACACAGACAGTGACCCGAGCCGGGAATCGAACCCAGGTCTCTGGAGCTGTGAAGCAGCAGTGCTAACCACTGTGCTACCGTGCCAGCCACATGCAGGTCTGAAGTCTCTCCTTTACCCTCTCCAGCCCTCTCCCTTTCTGCCAATAAAACAATTCTTAACACCACAGCACCTGATGTAATGTCTGGTCCTGAGCCTCAGTGTCTGACCCTGGTTCATAACATTTCTCTGAAACGTCCTGGAGCATTGAATTATGTAAAAGGTGCCACGTAAAAAGAGGTTGTTGTTGTTCTTCTGCCCATAGAAAAGACGTGATCTCAGCTTAACAACACACCCGACAGTGCGGCACTCCCTCAGCACTGACCCTCTGACAGTGCGGCACTCCCTCAGCACTGACCCTCTGACAGTGCGGCACTCCCTCAGCACTGACCCTCTGACAGTGCGGCACTCCCTCAGCACTGACCCTCTGACAGTGCGGCACTCCCTCAGCACTGACCCTCTGACAGTGCGGCACTCCCTCAGCACTGACCCTCTGACAGTGCGGCGCTCCCTCAGCACTGACCCTCTGACAGTGCGGAATTCCCTCAGCACTGACCCTCTGACAGTGCGGCACTCCCTCAGCACTGACCCTCTGACAGTGCGGCGCTCCCTCAGCACTGACCCTCTGACAGTGCGGCGCTCCCTCAGCACTGACCCTCTGACAGTGCGGCACTCCCTCAGCACTGACCCTCTGACAGTGCGGCACTCCCTCAGCACTGACCCTCTGACAGTGCGGCACTCCCTCAGCACTGACCCTCTGACAGTGCGGCACTCCCTCAGCACTGACCCTCTGACAGTGTGGCACTCCCTCAGTACTGACCCTCTGACAGTGCGGCGCTCCCTCAGCACTGACCCTCTGACAGTGCGGCGCTCCCTCAGCACTGACCCTCTGACAGTGCGGCACTCCCTCAGCACTGACCCTCTGACAGTGCGGCACTCCCTCAGCACTGACCCTCTGACAGTGCGGCACTCCCTCAGCACTGACCCTCTGACAGTGCGGCACTCCCTCAGCACTGACCCTCTGACAGTGCGGCGCTCCCTCAGCACTGACCCTCTGACAGTGCGGCGCTCCCTCAGCACTGACCCTCTGACAGTGCGGCGCTCCCTCAGCACTGACCCTCTGACAGTGCGGCGCTCCCTCAGCACTGACCCTCTGACAGTGCGGCACTCCCTCAGCACTGACCCTCTGACAGTGCGGCACTCCCTCAGCACTGACCCTCTGACAGTGCGGCACTCCCTCAGCACTGACCCTCTGACAGTGCGGCACTCCCTCAGCACTGACCCTCTGACAGTGCGGCACTCCCTCAGCACTGACCCTCTGACAGTGCGGCGCTCCCTCAGCACTGACCCTCTGACAGTGCGGCACTCCCTCAGCACTGACCCTCTGACAGTGCGGCACTCCCTCAGCACTGACCCTCTGACAGTGCGGCACTCCCTCAGCACTGACCCTCTGACAGTGCGGCACTCCCTCAGTAGTACATTTGGAACATTCACCCTAATTTTACATCCAAGTCTCTGGCGATGTGGTTCCATTGCGGTGTACTCGTGTTCAATTATCAATATGAAGTATTTGAGATGATCAGTTTGTGTACAGGAGGACAGACTGCCCACACCCCCTGGCTGATCAGCCTCCCAATAGTCTGCCTGTGAAATCTGTCCCTCTGACTGAGATCGGAGTGAGAGCAGGAACACACGGCATGAGGCCTGAGTGGGAAGAACGGCCTGTCCCTTTTAAAGAGATTTTAAAATTTTAAAGTTTATTTATTGCCACAAGTCGGCTTACATTAACACTGCAATGAAGTTACGGTGAGAATCCCCTAGTCACCACACTCCAGTGCCTGTTCGGGTACACTGAGGGAGAATTTAGCATGGCCAATCTCTCTTGTGGGAAAGAGACGTCCCACAGTATCTTTCGGACTGTGGGAGGAAACCGGAGCACCCGGAGGAAACCACGCAGACACGGGGAGAATGTGCAGACTCTGCACAGACAGTGACCTGAGCCAGGAATCAAACCCGGGTCCCTGGCGCTGTGAGACAGCAGTGCTAACCCACTGTGTCACCGTGCCCACCCTGGGAATCAAACCCGGGTCCCTGGCGCTGTGAGGCAGCAGTGCTAACCCACTGTGTCACCGTGCTGCTGGGAATCGAACCCGGGTCCCTGGCGCTGTGAGGCAGCAGCGCTAACCCACTGTGTCACCGTGCTCCCCAGGAATCGAACCCGGGTCCCTGGCACTGTGAGGCAGCAGTGCTAACCCACCGTGTCACCGTGCTCCCCAGGAATCGAACCCGGGTCCCTGGCACTGTGAGGCAGCAGTGCTAATCCACTGTGTCACCGTGCCCCCGGGAATCGAACCCGGGTCCCTGGTGCTGTGAGACAGCAGTGCTAACCCACTGTGTCACCGTGCCCCCGGGAATCGAACCCGGGTCCCTGGCGCTGTGAGACAGCAGTGCTCACCCACTGTGTCACCGTGCCCCTGGGAATCAAACCCAGGTCCCTGGCGCTGTGAGACAGCAGTGTTAACCCACTGTGTCACCGTGTCCCCCAGGAATCGAACCTGGGTCCCTGGCGCTGTGAGACAGCAGTGTTAACCCACTGTGTCACCGTGCCCCCGGGAATCGAACCCGGGTCCCTGGTACTGTGAGACAGCAGTGTTAACCCACTGTGTCACCGTGCCCCTGGGAATCGAACCCGGGTCCCTGGCGCTGTGAGACAGCAGTGCTCACCCACTGTGTCACCGTGCCCCTGGGAATCAAACCCAGGTCCCTGGCGCTGTGAGACAGCAGTGTTAACCCACTGTGTCACCGTGCCCCTGGGAATCGAACCCGGGTCCCTGGCACTGTGAGACAGCAGTGTTAACCCACTGTGTCACCGTGCCCCCAGGAATCAAACCCGGGTCCCTGGCGCTGTGAGACAGCAGTGCTAACCCACTGTGTCACCCTCTGCAGTGGAAAGCAGACTGGTTAATCCTCTCCAGCGTCTCAATCTCCACAGGGCTTGAAGTTTTGGAAAATGCAAACGGGCCGTAACCTGAAACTGGGAAACTCAGCAATTGAAATAAAAATAACTGGTGTTTAGTCACTCCTGGACTGTGCTGTGTGGGACAGCCAGCTCTGAGCAGCCGCTTACAAACCCCAAAATTCACCCACAGGTATTTCAACTTTCCTTCTTTCATTTAAAAAAATGAATTTGGACTCACTCGTTTAATCTTCCAGAGTCACCTCGATAATGTTCCAATTGGAATTGTAGCAGGGACTGAGCCGAGATTCCAGCTGGACCCTTTATAGTTTGTTTAACTGAAGGAGGGACAAATCTGCATTATCTAGCGCCGTACACCACCACAGAACATCCCAGTGCGTTTCCCGTGAACTCCTGTCTCCTGTTCAGTCGCCCAGGCCCCCCGAGGGAGGGTGATGCCACGGAATGACTCATCCTGAAGACAGCCTCCCCTGCTATGTGTGCTCGAGGTGTCAGACTCAGAGTTACTCACTGAGGAACACAGGCAAGTGAGCCAGAGGCACAGAGCAGGGCCGGGGCTCTCAGAGAGATGAGAAGGTCAGTGAGTTTCGCTGGTATAAGGTTTAGGTTTCCAGGGACTGGTGGAGGAGGGTCTGCAGGGCAGGGGAGGTCCCTGGCTGTGAGATCCACAGACAAAGTGAGACAGAGGCCCGAGGGAGGCTGTGTGACGGTGGCACAGTGGGTTAGCACTGCTGCCTCACACACCAGGGACCCGGGTTCGATTCCCGGCTCGGGTCACTGTCTGTGCGGAGTTTGCACATTCTCCCCGTGTCTGCGTGGGTTTCCTCTGGGTGCTCCGGTTTCCTCCCACACTCCAAACATATGCAGGTTAGGTTGATTGGCCATGCTAAATTGCCCCTTAGTGTCAGGGGGGATTAGCAGGGTAAATAAAAGTTAAAGTTTATTAATTAATCACAAGTAAGGCTTACATTAACACTGCAATGAAGTTACAGTGAAATGTCTCTAGTCTCCACAGTCGGGTCAATGCACTTAACCAGCACTCCTTTCAGAATGTGGGAGGATACTGGAGCATCTGGAGAAAACCCACACTGACACGGGGAGAATGTGCAGACTCAGCACAGACAGTGACCCAAGCCGGGAATTGAACCCAGGTCCTGGTGCTGTGAGGCAGCAGCGCTACCCACTGTGCCACCGTGCTGTCAGTAAGTGGGGTTACGGAGATAGGGCCTGGGTGGGATTGGGGTCAGTGCAGGCTCAATGGGCCGAATAGCCTCTTTCTGTACTGGGGGGATTTTATAATGAACTGTAAACACGGGCAGGGTAGGGAGAGGAGGAGAGTGTAGGGTGCAGCGGGGCGATCCTGCGAGGGGCAGGGGGAGCACAGAGCAGACAGAGCCAGGGAACAGGAAATACCAAAACACTGGGAGAACCTGAGTGGCTAAAGCTGCAAGATTGAAGAAAACCATTTCACGCAGCGAGACCTCAGCAGATTCCATCAGGACTTTCCGAAGGGAATTAGAGAAACACTCAAAAGGAAAATGTTTACAACGACACACAGAAAGATTGTGGGAATAAACAGGTAACTCTTTCAAAGTTATCAATTACTTGGATGCTACCGGGACTTGATGGTTTGAGTTATAAGGAGAGGCTGGGTAGACTGGGACTTTTTCCTCTGGAGCGTAGGAGGTGTAGGGGTGATCTTATAGAGGTCTGTAAAATAATGAGGGGCACAGATCAGCGAGATAGTCAATATCTTTTCCCCAAAGGTAGGGGAGTCTAAAACTAGAGGGCAGAGGTTTAAGGTGAGAGGGGAGAGATACAAAAGGGTCCAGAGGAGCATTTGTTCCACACAGAGGGTGGTGAGTGTCTGGAACGAGCTGCCAGAGGCAGTAGTAGAGGCGGATACAATTTTGTCTTTTAGACAGTTACATGGGTACGATGGGTATAGAGGGATGTGGGCCAAATGCGGGCAATTGGGACTAGCTTAGAGGTTAAAAAAAAGGTGGCATGGACAAGTTGGGCCGAAGGGCCTGTTTCCCTGCTGTAAACCTCTATGACTCTAAGTTTAAAAAAAGAGAACATCGCACAATGGGCCCAAGTCCCTCCATACCCCCTCCTCGCTACCCCGCCTCCCTGCCCCCTCCTCCCTGCCCCCTCCTCCCTACCCCGCCTCCCTGCCCCCTCCTCCCTGCCCCCTCCTCGCTACCCCGCCTCCCTGCCCCCTCCTCCCTACCTCGCCTCCCTGCCCCCTCCTCGCTACCCCTCCTCCCTACCCCTCCTCCTCCCCTTTCCTCCCCCTCCATGCTGCATTTGGCTATAATTCTGTCACCTCCTCCATCAGTGATGCTCAGTGACAGGAAGGGGACAGGACCCGAAATGAAATTAAAGAGATATTAAAGATCATTGTGATCAGCAGAATTTCTCACCATGAAGGGCCTGGACTCCTGGACCCACATAGTTAGCAGCAACTTTCCTGATATCAGCTGATATTTTCCCTGAACATTTGCAGGGAGTTTGCTGCAGATTTTTGCAGAGAGTTTCCTGCAGGTTTTGCTGAGGTTTTTGCAGAGAGTTTGAACAAAAAACAAAGAACAAAGAAAATTCCAGCCCAGGAACAGGCCCTTCGGCCCCTCCAATCCTGCACCGACCATGCTGCCCCGACTGAACTAAAACCCCCTGCCCTTCCGGGGACCGTATCCCTCTATTCCCATCCTATTCATGGATTTGTCAAGATGTCCCTTAAAACTCACTATCGTATCCGCTTCCACTCCCTCCCCCAGCAGCGAGTTCCAGGTACCCACCCCCCTCTGTGTAAAAAATCTGCCTCGTACATTTCCTTTAAACATTGCCCCTCGCCCCTTAAACCTGTCCCCCCCGAGTAATTGACTCTTCCACCCTGGGAAAAAGCTTCTGACTATCCACTCTGTCCGTGCCTCTCATAATCTTGTAGACTTCTATCAGGTCTCCCCTCAACCTCCGTTGCTCCAGTGAGAACAAACCAAGTTTCTCCAACCTCTCCTTATAGCTAATGCCCTCCATACCAGGCAACATCCTGGTAAATCTTTTCTGTACCCTCTCCAAAGCCTCCACATCCTTCTGGTAGTGTGGCGACCAGAATTGAACACTATATTCCAAGTGCAGCCTCACTAAGGTTCTATAAAGCTGCAACATGACTGGCCAATTTTTAAACTCAATATCCCAGCCAATGAAGGCAAGCATGCCGTATGCCTTCTTGACCACCTTCTCCACCTGCATTGCCACTTTCAGTGACCTGTGTACCTGTACACCCAGATCCCTCTGCTGATCAATACTCTTAAGGGTTCTGCTATTTACTGTATATTTCCTATCTGTATTAGACCTTCCAAAATGCATTACCTCACAGAGAGTTTGCTGCAGGTTTTCGCAGAAAATTTGCTGCAGATTTTTACAGAGAGTTTACTGCAGATTTTGACAGAGTTTGCTGCCGGTTTTTGCAGAGAGTTTTCTGCAGATTTTTGCAGAGAGTTTTCTGCAGATTTTCGCAGAGAGTTTTCTGCAGGTTTTTACAGAGAGTTTTCTGCAGGTTTTTACAGAGAGTTTTCTGCAGGTTTTTACAGAGTTTTCTGCAGGTTTTTGCAGAGAGTTTTCTGCAGGTTTTCATAGAGAGTTTTCTGCAGATTTTTACAGAGAGTTTTCTGCAGATTTTTACAGAGAGTTTTCTGCAGGTTTTTGCAGAGAGTTTTCTGCAGATTTTTACAGAGAGTTTTCTGCAGATTTTTACAGAGAGTTTTCTGCAGGTTTTTACAGAGAGTTTTCTGCAGATTTTTACAGAGAGTTTTCTGCAGATTTTTGCAGAGAGTTTTCTGCAGGTTTTCGCAGAGAGTTTGCTGCAGATTTTTACAGAGAATTTTCTGCAGATTTTTGCAGAGAGTTTGCTGCAGATTTTTGCAGAGAGTTTGCTGCCGGTTTTGTTGCAGATTTAGCTGCGGGTTTTTGCTGTATTTGCTGCAGGGTTTGCGGAGTTTTCCGGCCAGGAGCAGGCGGAAGGGGCGGGAGATTTTCCGGAACCCGCGGCTGGGAAAAGTTTGCTGGAAGTTTGTAAAGTTTTGGCCGGAGTTTTGGGGCTGGATTCCGCGCTGCTGCTTTCGCTTTGCTTTGCTCCTGTCGGACCTGAATCTTCCTCCTGTCGGCTCCTGGAAGCCCGCAGGAAGGGGCTGGCTGGCTGGGGGAGGCATCACACTGAGCCCGGCCGGGAACAGCCCAGAGCGGAGCCAGGGCACTGAGGCCAAATGGTAACCCCCTGCCCAGCACAGGCTCCTGAATTCGGGCTGGCCTTTGACACTGGGATCTTCCTCTCCCTCACCAGGGGTTGGAGTTGATCAAAGGGAAGTGACTGAGAACATCCAACCCCACCCCCCAGGGTGAGTTCAGGAACTTTACAGCAAATCTGAGCTGCATTTCTATAGCACCTTCCAGTCCTCAGAACATCCGCAAGTGCTTCACAGCCAATCAAATATTTTTAAAAGTGGAATAATGTTGGGAAGTTTGTGCACAGCAGGCTGTGGGTAGGAGGTTGTAATTCCAGCGATTAAGTTACAGCAATTATTGACAAATAACTCTGTCAGTTAATGGAAAAATGCTTGAAAGCAAACAAGGCCTTCCGTGAGGCCATCCCGTATGCAGGATCAGCGACTGATCGAAATCTTGGGTTAGCTTCAGAAGCAGTGTGTTCCCAGCCTTGGACACAGGGCAACAACAAGACCCTGTCGATAACAAAATTCCAAACAGCAAAATACGGTGATGTATAACTGTTCCATTTTCCGTATGAATTGATGGAACACCCTGCAATACTTTGTGCTGGATTAAATTTGATTTATTATTATCACATGTATTGACATTACAGTGAAAAGTATTGTTTCTTGCGCACTAGACAGACAGAGCATACCGTTCATAGAGAAGGAAACAGAGTGCAGAATGCAGTGTTCTTAGCGAGGGTGTAGAGAAAGATCAGCTTAATGTGAGGTAGGCCCATTCAAAAGTCTGACAGCAGCAGGGAAGAAGCTGTTCTTGAGTCGGTCGGTACGGGACCTCAGACTTTTGTATCTTTTTCCCGATGGAAGAAGGTGGAAGAGAGAATGTCCGGGGTGCGTGGGGTCCTTGATTATGCCGGCTGCTTTGTTGAGGCAGTGGGAAGTGTAGACAGAGTCAATGGATGGGAGGCTGGTTTGTGTGATGGATTGGGGGCTACATTCACCACCCTTTTGTAGTTCCTTGTGGTCTTGGGCAGAGCAGGAGCCCAGACCGAGCTGTGATACAACCAGAAAGAATGCTTTCTATGGGGCATCTGTAAAAGTTGGTGAGAGTCGCAGCTGACATGCCAAATTTCCTTAGTCTTCTGAGAAAGTAGAGGCGTTGGTGGGGCTTTCTTAATGATAGTGTCGGCATGGGGGGGGGTGGGGGGGGGACCAGGACAGGTTGTTGGCCTATCATTTATCAAGGAATCAACATCACTAAAACAGATTCTCTGGTCATTATCGTACTGTATGTGGGATCTTGCTGTGCATGGGTTTGTGGCTGAGTTTCCTACAGTACAGCAGCTGTGAATCGCTTTGGGTTGGAGAGATTGTGAGAGCTGCAATTACGATGTGAATCTTCCTTCCTCTCTGCCACGCTGCCTTCACGACCCACTATCCTTCCCTCATTCTGCCTTTATCCAGCTCCTGCTTAAATACTATTCAGCTCCCCCACTCCCCGTGGGAGCGAGTCCCACATTCTCCCCACTCCCCGTGGGATCGAGTCCCACATTCTCCCCACTCCCCGTGGGAGCGAGTCCCACATTCTCCCCACTCCCCGTGGGAGCGAGTCCCACATTCTCCCCACTCCCCGTGGGAGCGAGTCCCACATTCTCCCCCACTCCCCGTGGGAGCGAGTCCCACATTCTCCCCACTCCCCGTGGGAGTGAGTCCCACATTCTCCCCACTCCCCGTGGGAGCGAGTCCCACATTCTCCCCACTCCCCGTGGGAGCGAGTCCCACATTCTCCCCACTCCCCGTGGGATCGAGTCCCACATTCTCCCCACTCCCCGTGGGAGCGAGTCCCACATTCTCCCCACTCCCCGTGGGATCGAGTCCCACATTCTCCCCACTCCCCGTGGGAGCGAGTCCCACATTCTCCCCCGCTCCCCGTGGGGGCGAGCCCCACATTCTCCCCCCCTCCCTGTGAGAGTGAGTCCCACATTCTCCCCCACTCCCCGTGGGAGCGAGTCCCACATTCTCCCCATTCCCCCCGTGGGAGCGAGTCCCACATTCAGCAAATTTGCTGATGACACTAAGATGGTTGGATTGGCGGGTACTGAGGAGCAGTGCCTGGCAATGCAACAGGACATAGACAGGCTGGTAGATTGGGCAGATAGATGGCAAATGGAATTTAATCCGGAGAAATGCGAGGTGATGCACTTTGGCCGGAATAATGTGGAGGGGAGTTATACGATAAAAGGTAGAACTATCCGGAGTATAGATACGCAGAGAGACCTGGGGGTGCAAGTGCACAAGTCCCTGAAGGTGTCGGTGCAGGTGCAGAATGTGATGAGGAAAGCGTATGGTATGTTAGCCTTCATAGGAAGAGGTATAGAATATAAGAGTAGGAGTCTGATGTTGCAGTTGTATAGAACGTTGGTTAGGCCTCACTTGGAGTACTGCGTCCAGTTCTGGTCGCCGTACTACCGGAAGGATGTAGAGATCCTGGAGAGAGTGCAGAGGAGATTTACCAGGATGCTGCCTGGTATGGAAGGGCTGTCTTACGAGGAAAGATTGAACGAACTTGGGCTGTTTTCCCTTGAGAGACGTCGGCTGAGGGGGGATCTAATTGAGGTTTATAAGATTATGAAGGGGATAGATAGAGTAAATGGTGGTAAGCTTTTTCCGCTATTAGAAATGGATAGAACGAGGGGTCACGAGCTTAGGGTGAGGGGGGCTAGGTATAAGACAAATATTAGAGGGCAGTTTTTCACGCAAAGGGTAGTGGGGGTGTGGAACGCACTGCCGAGTAAGGTGGTGGAAGCAGGCACGCTAGGGTTGTTTAAGAGTCACTTAGACAGCCACATGAGCGGTCTACATATAGGGGGATATAGTAGGCCTTACTAAACATTGTAGGCTTGGGATTCCGTTTTTGCCTCAGGGATGTTACAGTCTTTGCCTGTTTAATAATGAATTTTTTGTCTCCACAGGTAGTTAAGTCCAGCAAGGGGCATGCATGCGGCAGGTTGTAGTGGGCTGCTCTTGGACATTGCTTCGGGAGTTGCCTATTGCTTCATGTCGTTAGTGTGCTTAAACTGGACCATCTCGAGGGCAACATGACAGCTCAGAGACTATCTCTGTTGCTGTGCGGACACATGGATTTGGGCCTGTGTCTGTGGGAGTTTGCACGTTCTCCCCGTGGTTGCGTGGGTTTCCTCCGGGTGCTCCGGTTTCCTCCCACATCCCCCAAAGATGCGCTTTTAGGCTGATTGATTGGGTACTAAATTGTCCCTATATTGGATCCTTGCACATTAGGCGTAGACTAAAATCATGAATAGGTCACTGAGACAATGGGACGGTGGCGCGGGCTCGTTGGGCCGAAGGGCCTGTTTCCCGTGCTGTGTTGTTCTTTGTTCTTTGTTCTTTGTTCTATTCTCCCCACTCCCCATGGGAGTGAGTCCCACATTCCCCCCCACTCCCCATGGGAGTGAGTCCCACATTCTCCCCCACTCCCCATGGGAGTGAGTCCCACATTCCCACCCACTCCCCATGGGAGTGAGTCCCACATTCTCCCCCACTCCCCATGGGAGTGAGTCCCACATTCTCCCCACTCCCCGTGGGAGTGAGTCCCACATTCTCCCCCACTCCCCATGGGAGTGAGTCCCACATTCTCCCCACTCCCCGTGGGAGTGAGTCCCACATTCTCCCCACTCCCCGTGGGAGCGAGTCCCACATTCTCCCCACTCCCCGTGGGAGCGAGTCCCACATTCTCCCCACTCCTCGTGGGAGTGAGTCCCACATTCTCCCCACTCCCCCTGTGGGAGCGAGTCCCACATTCTCCCCACTCCCCGTGGGAGCGAGTCCCACATTCTCCCCCACTCCCCGTGGGAGTGAGTCCCACATTCTCCCCACTCCTCGTGGGAGTGAGTCCCACATTCTCCCCACTCCCCGTGGGAGCGAGTCCCACATTCTCCCCACTCCCCGTGGGAGTGAGTCCCACATTCTCCCCACTCCCCGTGGGAGCGAGTCCCACATTCTCCCCACTCCCTGTGGGAGCGAGTCCCACATTCTCCCCACTCCTCGTGGGAGCGAGTCCCACATTCTCCCCACTCCCCGTGGGAGCGAGTCCCACATTCTCCCCACTCCCTGTGGGAGCGAGTCCCACATTCTCCCCACTCCCCGTGGGAGCGAGTCCCACATTCTCCCCACTCCCCGTGGGAGTGAGTCCCACATTCTCCCCACTCCCCGTGGGAGCGAGTCCCACATTCTCCCCACTCCCCGTGGGAGTGAGTCCCACATTCTCCCCACTCCCCGTGGGAGCGAGTCCCACATTCTCCCCACTCCCCGTGGGAGTGAGTCCCACATTCTCCCCACTCCCCGTGGGAGCGAGTCCCACATTCTCCCCACTCCCTGTGGGAGCGAGTCCCACATTCTCCCCACTCCCCGTGGGAGCGAGTCCCACATTCTCCCCACTCCCTGTGGGAGCGAGTCCCACATTCTCCCCAGTCTCTGGGTGAAGACATTTCTTTAAAGCTGGGTGGAGGCTGAGATGATGATGGGAGTTGTGTGTCAGGCTTGAGCAGAGCGTGTGGATACATGACGATTCTGTCTGTTATTAAAGCCGTGCAGAATGAGGTCATTTGGCCCATTGAGCCCCTGCTGGCCTGCTGCTGGAACTCTCCGATGAGCCCTGTGTTATACACTCACTGCTTTTCAGTTCCACATCTCAGTTATCGGAGGTTCATTTTTTAAAAAATTCTGCTCCTTTTCCAAGGGCGAGATGGATGAAGGGAAGACGAAGAGAAGGAAACGGGGAAGGAGATGGCAGGATGAGGAGTGGCCAGCACAGAAGCTTCAAGCGAGGGGTGAGGACACAGAGCAGGATGAGAAACTGCAGCAGGAAAGGACAGAGCTGGAAGCA
Organism: Carcharhinus amblyrhynchos; assembly: GCF_965287045.1. Lineage (NCBI taxonomy): Eukaryota > Metazoa > Chordata > Chondrichthyes > Carcharhiniformes > Carcharhinidae > Carcharhinus > Carcharhinus amblyrhynchos. Next base: position 13,228 of record NW_027650327.1, on the reverse strand, counting down.
GCTGCTGTGGCAAAGCTGGATGAGGAATCCTCACTGACAATCTGCAGCCAGATCCTGATGCCCTATTTCACGGCTGGTTTAGGGATGGTGTGTGCTGGAATGGTGTTCAACATTGTCCAGGTCAGTGACAGACATGGTCATCGTACCAACTCTCTCTGCATCTCTCTCTGCATCTCTGCGTCTCGCTCTGTCTGCGTCTCTCTCTTTCTCTCTCTCTCTTTCTCTTCCTCTCTCTGTATCTCTCTGTTTGGGTCTCTCTCTGTCTTTCTCTCTCCATTCCTCTCTCCCTCTGTCTCCCTCCCTCTCACTCTGTCTCTGTCTGTCTGCGTCTGTCTCTGGGTCTGAACCCAGTTCTTCTGCAGGAGAGGTTGTTGTGAGCGGCAGGATCGGAGAAACCAGGATAATTGAAGGCGGTGAAGTTGGGAAGGTGGAAAAGAGAGAAAAAAAAGAGAAAAGAGCGTAGAACTGAACCCAACCTCTGCAGCTCAGGGAGGGAGGATCAGAACCCCTCCCCACAATGCCCAGGCTCCTCCCCCCAGTGCCTAGGCCCCTCCCCCAATGCATAGGCCACTCCCCCTAGTGCCCAGGCCCCTCCCTCTAGTGCCAAAGCCCCTCCCCCCATGTTATATATTTAAGTTGTTGCAGGATTGCTTTAAAAGGCAGTCAGATGATTTGATGGTGATGTCGTTAGGGTGTTGCACAGGATGCTGTTTTAGTTTCAGTTTTTTTCTCTGTACAGACGAGAATTCCGAGAATAAGTCTGTTGTTAATTTTGAGCTACGTGTGAAAATTACTTTTTTTTGTTTAAAACCCACAACGCCTAACGTAGTTAGCACATTACAGAAAGAAAACTGGCGATGAGGATGGGATTTTGTTGCATCAAGAAAGGTTCTCAGCAGAAGAATAAGGCATCGTGGGTCCTCACATGTTGAATGCTGGGAGGATGGGGAGAAGCAGGATTCAGCTCGGGTGAAAAACGGTGGGAGCTCTCTCTCTCTCTCTCTCTGTGGTTTTAAAGAGGAGGTTTGTCCGATCAGAGGAGGGTGAGACTCCGGGCAGTATCTGGCATATTTGAAAAGAAGGAATGCTTTGCTGTGAGGCAGGGATCATTTAAAAAAAAATACACCAAGTCAACAGTCTTCAGCGTAAAAAGGGAAGTACTGGGAAGTAAACAAAATAAAAATATGCTAAGCAGTCTCGAATCACTAGTGTCTACAAGAGAAATGGAGGGTCAATTATGGTCCATGGATCCTTTCAGTTCCTGTGTTGAGTGTTTTCAGTACTTTGTACAAGTGTATAAAATTTGCAAACAAGTTGCTTGCACTGGCTTTTCTCAGTACAATAGGAAGTAAAACCTTTAATTTGCTCCAAAGCTTGGTTCATCCAGCAAAGCCAGGAGTCAAAACATACAATAGCTTGACAAAGATCCTTGAAGAGCGTCACCTTCCAAAATCCACTGATCACCATGGAACAGTTCAGGTTCCACTGAAGGAATCGAGGGGAAGTGAAAGCATTGCTCTGTTTGTGGCAACCTTAAAAAGACTGGCACAACATTGAGAGTTTGGTAGGTCATTTGGAAGATACTCTTTGAGATTGTCTAGTTTGTGGTCTCAAAAATGAAGTTATCCAAAGAAGATTGCTTACTGAACATGCTTTGACTTTCAAGACAGCGGTAGAAATCGCAGTGTGGATGGAACTGGCTGCTAAAGAGGCTTCACAATTTGGTGCAGGAATGAAGATCCAGAAATTGGGAAATGTCAAAACAGTAACAAACATGTTCAGAAGAAGAATCTGAATATCTTCAAGAAGAAGAACAAGTTGCATTCCACAAAAATAATTTATAACATAGAAGGAAAGAATTACAACAGTGAAGAAGAGAATCTTATCGTTACAGTGTGAATCATGTAGATTCTGGGTGATTCTGAAGTGGACAACATATTAGGACGGAGATTGATTCTGGTGCTGCTGTACCTGAGACTACATCACCAACAAAAGCCAAAACATCTTCCTTTATAACCAGCTGATGTGACTTTAAGGACATACACAGAAGAGATTGTGCCATTAATAGGTTACATTGTGGTCAAGGTAGAGATGAGTGGACAAACAGTGGAGTTGCCTCTCCAGTTGGTCTGTGGTAATTTTCCAGCTCGATTTGGGAGATCATAGTCGGAGAAGATAAAGCCTAATTGGAATGTTGTCAACAGATTGGTCAATGCCAAAAGAGACCTACAACATCTTCTGGATAAATACAAGAGTGTATTCAAAGAGACACTGGGCTCAATGAAGAGAGTAGGCCCCCGAATAATGATCTGGAGGTGGGGCGGGCTGTTAACGCGCAAATAAGTGCGGCGTGCAGGAATGGGACGGCCGTAGTTATGGGGGATTTCAATCTGCATATTGATTGGTCGACCCATGTTGGACGCGGGGGGCTCGAGGAAGAGTTCTTGGAATGCTGCCGGGATAGTTTCCTCGAACAGTGTGTGTTGGAGCCAACGAGGGAGCGAGCTATCTTGGATCTGGTGTTATGTAATGAGGCGGGTAGAATTAGGGACCTTGTGGTGAAGGATCCTCTTGGGGAGAGTGATCATTGTATGGTGGAGTTTCTGGTGCAGATGGAGGAGGAGAAAGTGGGTTCCCGGACACGCGTCCTTTGTTTGAACAGAGGGGAGTACGGTAGGATGAGAGAAGAATTGGCGAATGTGGACTGGGGGAGCGCGTTGGAGGGAGGGTCTGTTGAGGAGCAGTGGAGGATCTTTAAGGAGATCTTTCTTGGTGCTCAGCAGAAATTTATTCCGATGGTCAAAAAGGATAGTAGGAGGAGAGGTAATAAGCCGTGGATAACGAAGGAGGTGAAGGAAAGTGTTAAATTAAAAGCGGAGGAATTTAGAGTAGCTAAGAGTAGTGGGCGAGAAGAGGATTGGGAGAGGTTTAAATGTCAACAAAGATTGACAAAGAAGTTGATAAAGGAGGGTAGGAGAAACTATGAGGCTGGGCTAGCACTTAATATAAAAAAGGATAGCAAGAGTTTTTATAAATATATAAAAAGGAAGAGGCTGGCTAGGGTGAACGTTGGTCCTTTAGAGGATGAGAAAGGGGACCTAGTGGTAGGGGATGAGGATATGGCTAAGGTATTGAATAACTTTTTTGTTTCTGTCTTCACGGAGGAGGACGTGAATAATTTGCCGGGTGTTAGCGATGGAAAGGTGGTAGGACTGGAGGGTCTTGATGACATTACTGTTACTAGAGAGTTGGTGCTCGACAGACTGGAGGGGCTGATTGTGGACAAGTCCCCAGGACTGGATGGAATGCATCCGAGGGTTCTGAAAGAAATGGCGGAGGTGATAGTGGATGCCTTGGTGGTTATTTTCCAGACATCGCTGGATTCCGGGGAAGTGCCGGATGATTGGAAAACGGCTAATGTTACGCCGTTGTTTAAGAAGGGTGCCAGGCAAAAGGCGGGGAATTATAGGCCGGTTAGTTTAACGTCTGTGGTAGGTAAAATGTTAGAATCCGTCATTAAGGAGGAAATTGTGAGGCATCTTGAAGGGAATTGCTTGACAGAGCAGACGCAGCACGGTTTCATTAAAGGGAAGTCGTGTCTGACAAATTTACTGGAGTTCTATGAGGATGTGTCTAGGGCGGTGGATAGAGGAGAGCCGGTGGATGTGGTCTTTCTAGATTTTCAGAAGGCGTTTGACAAAGTACCTCACAAGAGGTTATTGCAGAAGGTCGAGGGACATGGAGTTGGGGGTAGGGTGTTAGCGTGGATAGAGGATTGGTTGTCAAATAGGAGGCAGAGAGTGGGGGTCAACGGGTGCTATTCAGATTGGCGGATGGTGACTAGTGGAGTGCCCCAGGGGTCGGTGCTGGGGCCTCAGCTATTTACCATTTATATAGATGATCTGGAGGAATGATCTGGAGGAGGGAACCGAGTGTAGGGTGTCGAAATTTGCTGATGACACCAAGATTGGGGGAACGGCAAATTGTGCGGAGGGTGGGGAGAGTCTGCAGAAGGATCTAGATAGGCTGGGCGAATGGGCCAGGAAATGGCAAATGGAATTTAATGTTGGCAAGTGTGAGGTGGTCCACTTTGGTAGGAAGGACTATTACTTACGGGGCGAAAAACTGCAGCAGGCGACGGTGCAGAGGGACCTCGGGGTCCTTGTGCATGAGTCGCAAAAACCCAGCTTGCAGGTGCAGCAGGTGGTCAGGAAGGCGAATGGGATGCTGGCCTTCATAGCGAGGGGGATTGAATATAAAAGTAGGGAGGTCTTGCTGCAGCTGTATAGGGCATTGGTGAGGCCGCAGCTGGAGTACTGTGTGCAGTTTTGGGCGCCGCACCTGCGCAAAGATATTTCGGCCTTGGAGGGAGTGCAGAGGAGGTTTACTAGGCTGATACCGGAGTTGAGGGGGTTGAGCTATGAGGAGAGGCTGAATAAACTAGCCTTGTACTCGTTAGAGTTTAGAAGAATGAGGGGAGATCCCATTGAGACGTATAAGATGATGAATGGGATGGATAGGATAGAGGTGGAGAGACTCTTCCCCGCTCAAAAAAGACAGTAGGACTAGGGGGCACAGCCTCAAGATAAAGGGGGGCGGTTTAGAACGGAGTTGAGGAGGAACTTCTTCACTCAAAGGGTGGTGAATCTCTGGAATTCTCTGCCCGTTGAAGTGGTGGAGGCTGCCTCGCTAAATATTTTTAAGACGCGGGTTGATGGGTTTTTGATAAGAGAGGGGATTAAGGGTTATGGGGAGAGGGCGGGAATGTGGAACTGAGCAGCGACAGATCAGCCATGATCTTATTGAATGGCGGGGCAGGCTCGAAGGGCTAGATGGCCTACTCCTGCTCCTATTTCTTATGTTCTTATGTTCTTATGTAAGTGAAACTCAAGACAAAAACCTGATAGTCAACCAAAATGTCTCAAAGCAAGAGAGGTGCCATATATAATTCATTCCAAGATCAAAGAAGAATTAGTGCGACTTGTTAACACTGGTGTGTTACAGCCTGTTATGATGAGTGACTGGGCCACCCCCATTGTACCTGTCATGAAACCAGATGGTTCAGTTTGTATTTGTGGTGATTTTAAAACAACAATAAATCCAGTGTTGTGCGCTGATCCATATCCGCTTCCTATAATTGAAGATTTGTTGGTTGAGTTTTGGGTGGCCAAAAAAGTGTGACTTTTTCCAGCCGATGATCCAGTATTTGGGGTCACATTATTGATAGTAACGGCCAACGTAAAGCACCTAAAAAGATGAACGCTATTTTAGAAGCACCATGTTCAACGAATGTGATGCAATTGAGATCCTTTCTCAGACTGGTAAATTATTATGGCAAATTTGCTGCTGACTTGGCTTTTTATTGAAACCACAGCGTGATTTACAATGTGTGAAACAGCCACAGGACTGGACAACAGAATGTAAGAAAGCATACAAGGATGTCAAAAAAGCTTTGCAGAAGTCTGAAGCATTGGTTCGTTTGTGACACATCACCTTATGGAGTAGTTTCATGTATTGTGCCTTCAGGGGAACGACCAATAGCTTTTGCTTCATGTACTCTGACTGATGCTGAATCTAACTACGCTCTGATTGAAAAAGAAGCATTGAATATAATGTTTGGCGTACAAAAGTTTCATCAGTATTTATATGGTTGTCATTGACTGATCTCTGGAATTCTCTGCCCGTTGAAGTGGTGGAGGCTGCCTCGCTAAATATATTTAAGACGCGGGTAGATAGGTTTTTGGTAGGCAAGGGGATTAAGGGTTATGGGGAGAAAGCGGGAAAATGGAACTGATCCACTTCAGATCAGCCATGATCTTATTGAATGGCGGGGCAGGCTCGAAGGGCTAGATGGCCTACTCCTGCTCCTATTTCTTATGTTATGTTCTTATTATCAACTTTACTATTATTTTTGGCCCTATGAAGAGACCCCACCGTTAGCTGCTAGTCGATTGCAGAGGTGGTCACTGATCCTATCTGCACATTCTGATGGTATAAAATATCGTCAGTCAGAGTGCCATGTTAATGCTAATGCATTAACCATGCTGGTGTTAATGCTGATGCATTATCACGCTTACCTTTACCTATTGAGCCGATACCGTCAACTCGTTTTGTGAATACTCTTTATTTTTTTGCTAGTGGATCATTATCCTGTGACAGCTTCTCAAGTTCACACCAGAAATGATGCCAGGATGGGAAAGGTGATGGATGTGATATTGAAAGGAACCGTGGCTGAAATGTATCATACCCCTGATTTCATCCTGATTTGAAACCATATGTGTCAAGAAAACCTGAGTTGACCGACCAAGACGAGTGTCCATTGTGTGGAATCGAGTGGTCATTCCTCCTGGAAGAGTGGTATTGTCTGGATTAAGGAATTAGCCTGTAGTTATTTTTTGTGGCTGGGTCTGGGTGCTCAGATTGAAGAAGAACTGGGACAGCGTGGATCCTGTCCACGAATAAGAAATACACCACCGCTGCCTCCTTGGGGAACAGCCTAACATATCCAAAGATGTGCGTGTCACGTGCATTAGCCATGCTAAATTGCCCCTTAATGTTCAAAGTTGTGTAGGTAAGATGGATTAAGGGTTCTGTGCAGACTTGATGGGCCAAATGGACTCATTTTGTACTGTAGTGATTCTATGAAAATGCCATGGCAACAGTTGCACATAGACTTTACTGATCTGTTTGAGGGTTACATGTTCTTAGTCATAATTGATGCACACTCAAAGTGGCCAGAGGTTATGGTGCGATCCAGTACATCAGAACAAACCATTGAAAAACTTGACAATACTTCTGCAAGATTTGCTAAACCAGAACAGATTGTCAAGGATAATGAATCACAGTTTAATTCACAAGAGTTTGAAGATTATCTCAAAGTCAATGGTATTCTGCAAATAAAATCTGCACCTTATCATCCAGCAACAAGTGGATTAGCTGAAAGATTTCTACAATCCCAGAAACATTCTTTAAGAGTTTTAAAAGAACAAGGTTCATTATCATGTCATGTGAATAACTTTTTGATATGTTATAGAAACACTACTCATGCAACTACCCAAAGTTCATTCGCATTTCTCCTCTTGAACAGAAAGCTGAGAACTACATTTGATTTGTTAATACTTCCAGAAATTTCAGAGTTAATACAGCATTAACAACAATCTCAAGTTGCTAGACAAGAGGTGAAGGCAAAACAACACACATTTCAACAAGGAGGTTGAGTGTCGGTGTGTAATTATATCACGAGTGAGAAATACGCCCCAGCTACAATTTCAGCAAAAACAGGTCCGATTCCAGCCTCAGGACACTGTCTGTGCGGGGTCTGCACATGCTCCCCGTGTCTGCGTGGGTTTCCTCCGGGTGCTCTGGTTTCCTCCCACAGTCCAAAGATGTGCGAGTTAGGTGGATTGGCCATGCTAAATTGCTCCTTAGTGTCAGGGAGACTAGCTAGGCATGAGGTTATGAGTATAGGGCCTGGATGGGATTGTGGTTGGTGCAGACACGATGGGCTGAATGGCCTCCTTCTACACAGTAGGGATTCTATGATTAAATCTTACATCTAGGGCAAGGACAACCAAATTCCAGAGTGTCATATACAACGTAAGAGGAATAGACAGCTTGCTGATTAACTTTCTTATTGGTTGTGTATAATGGTTAATGATGCACTGTACTGTGTCTGCAATGGTATTGATCCTGTGTTTAATATCATAGTAATTTGTTGTCTTGACCACGGAAGTACAGAGGGAGGAATGTTATATATTTAAGTAGTTGTGTGATTGCTTTAAGAGCCGTCACATGATGTGATGATGATGTCATTAGGGTGTTGCACAGTCTGCTGTTTTAGTTTCAGTTTGGTTTCTATACAGGTGAGAATTCCGAGATAAAACCTGTTCTTGTTATTTTGGATCTACCTGCGCAAATCACATCTTTTTTTGTTTGAAGCCCACAAGACAGTTTGGATATTACACCCAGCACTTCCCCCAGCTCCTCCCTCCTCTTCTCCTTGTTATTTGTGGGACACGGGCACCGTTGGCTGGGTCAGTGTTTATTGCCCATCCCTAGTTGCCCTTGAACTGAGTGTCTATTCAGAGGGCAGTTCAGAGTCGCAGTGAGTAGTCTCACAGCAGCAGGTTAAAGTCCAGCAGGTGAAGCTGTTTACCCTGCCTACCCCAGTCCAACATCAGCAACTCCACCTCACAGGTAAGGGTCAACCACATCGCTGTGGGTCTGGAGTCACATGTAGGTCAGACCGAGTAAGGACGGCAGATTTCCTTCCCTAAAGGGACATTAGTGAACCGGATGGGTTTTTCCGACAATCGACAGTGGGTCATCAGTAAATTCTTAATTCCAGATATTTTTAATTGAATTCAAATTCCACTGTCTGCCCGTGGGGAGATTCGAACCCGGGTCCCCAGAACATTAGCTGAGTTTCTGGATTAATAGTCTAGCGATAATACCACTGGGCCGTCGCCTATAGTGCCCAGCCCCTCTCTCAAGGAGTCCTCCTTCCAGTGTCCCTCTCTCCCTATGTCCCTCCCTCTGTGTGTCCCTCCCTCCCTCCCTCCCCGTGTCCCTCCCTCCCTCCCTCTCTGTCTCCCTCCCTCCCTCCCCATGTCTCCCTCCTGTCCTATCTCTCCTCTCCATCGGGGTGGGGGCAGTCCCCAGTCTGTTTCCCCCCCCCCACCCCGGGGTGTGTGTGTGGGGGAGGGGGGGGGGTGTCTCCGTGCCCGGGGTGGGTGGTGTTGCCCTGGGGGCTGTGGGCTGGGAGCCGGAGTGCCCGGCTGGCAGTGATGACAGCCGATAAGCTTATCAGTGTCCGAGGCCAGCCTGCAGCCCGGAACGTCATGGAATTGTGTGAGTCATGAGGCAGTGAAGGAGCAGCAATAAAACCAGCACCCTCACCCCCCCCCACCCACCCCCTCCCCGGCCACCAGTGCTGCTGGGATTGAGAGAGTGCGGAGTCAGTGCTGTAGCAGCCGGTCTGTCTGTCTGTCTGTCTGTCTGTGTGTATCTGACAGCTTTTAACTCTGGCCTGCAGCTGAAAGGATTCATTCACTTCCCAGATTCAAGGAGACTCATCACAGCTGAGCAGGGATTATCCACTCAGGGACAGGGATGAGCCGGAACGAGGGATTTATCGGAGACTCGGATCCCACTAAGTGGTTTCTGAGCTGAATTGCGGTCGGAGGAGGTCGGCCGGGTGGGGAGGGGGCCAAATCCCGCCACCCCACCCCCCCCCCACTCCTTTCCCAAACGAACCGGATTTCACCCACCGGATCTCGTTGCTGCTTTCCGGAGCGTTGGGATTGTCCGCGCTGGGACAGAGAGGTGTTGGAGGTTGGCGGGACAGAGTGTGGAGCCTGCTGGCCGGCCCCCCCCCCCCCCCCCCCCGGCTCCCGGCTCCCGGTGATGGGCTAACGGGCATTAACACCTTGTCCACGCCACGAGGACCATGGTCGTCACCCAGGTGAAGCTGGAATTTTGGTTATCCGGGAACAAGCTGCGCCGGGTCACCTGCAGGTTCACCAAGTTCCCCTATGGGTTTTCACCCGAAACCAGCTTCTCCATCGCCTCCCAGGCGCTGCTTCCCTTCCTGGTGGCGGGTTTGGGACTGGTCACCGCGGGACTGCTCATGGACACAGTGCAAGTGCGTATCTCACTCCTTTAAAGGGTTAATGGGCGAGGGTGGCTCTGCTGAGATTTAGGCCCGAGTCCCACTCTCTCCCCGGGTCCCACTTTCCTCCCCCCACCCCCGGGGTCCCGCTCTCCCGCTGTCCCCCCGAGTCCCATTCTCCCCCGAGTCCCCCCGAGTCCCACTGTCCCCAGCTCTCCCCCCGGCCCGAGTCCCGCTCTACCCCGGAATATAAATGGTTTAACTGCGATCTGGGTGAGCTGTGAACACGGTCGATGCAGCAAAATTATTTTCTCTGTTTGGGGGTTGGGGGGGAAGGCGGTGGTGGGTGGGGGGGTTGTGAGGAGGGGGGAGCGGAGGGTGGTGGTGGGGGGGACGATGGTGAATCTGGAACAAGGGAATGTGACCTTTAAAATCCCAGCCAGACCGTCTCTGGAAGTGGGGTGGGGGGGCGGAGTGGGGTCGGGGGGGGCGGAGTGGGGTCGGGGGGGGCGGAGTGGGGTCGGGGGGGCGGAGTGGGGTCGGGGGGGCGGAGTGGGGTCGGGGGGGGCACAGTGGGGTCGGGGGGGGCAGAGTGGGGTGGGGGGGGCAGAGTGGGGTGGGGGGCGCAGAGTGGGGTCGGGGGGGGGCAGAGTGGGGTGGGGGGGCAGAGTGGGGTGGGGGGGGCGGAGTGGGGTGGGGGGCAGAGTGGGGTCGGGGGGGGCAGAGTGGGGTGGGGGGGCAGAGTGGGGTGGGGGGGGCGGAGTGGGGTCGGGGGGGCAGAGTGGGGTCGGGGGGCAGAGTGGGGTGGGGGGCAGAGTGGGGTCGGGGGGGGCAGAGTGGGGTGGGGGGGCAGAGTGGGGTGGGGGGGGCAGAGTGGGGTGGGGGGGCAGAGTGGGGTCGGGGGGGGCAGAGTGGGGTCGGGGGGGCAGAGTGGGGTGGGGGGGCAGAGTGGGGTCGGGGGGGCAGAGTGGGGTGGGGGGCAGAGTGGGGTGGGGGGGGCACAGTGGGTGGGGGGGGCAGAGTGGGGTGGGGGGGGCAGAGTGGGGTCGGGGGGGGCAGAGTGGGGTGGGGGGGGCAGAGTGGGGTGGGGGGGCAGAGTGGGGTGGGGGGGGCAGAGTGGGGTCGGGGGGGCAGAGTGGGGTGGGGGGGCGGAGTGGGGTCGGGGGGGCACAGTGGGGTCGGGGGGGGCAGAGTGGGGTCGGGGGGGCAGAGTGGGGTGGGGGGGCAGAGTGGGGTCGGGGGGGGCAGAGTGGGGTGGGGGGGCAGAGTGGGGTCGGGGGGGCAGAGTGGGGTGGGGGCGCGGAGTGGGGTCGGGGGGGCAGAGTGGGGTGGGGGGCGCGGAGTGGGGTCGGGGGGGGCGGAGTGGGGTCGGGGGGGCGGAGTGGAGTGGGGGGCGGAGTGGGGTCGGGGGGGGCGGAGTGGAGTGGGGGGGCGGAGTGGGGTCGGGGGGGGCGGAGTGGGGTCGGGGGGGCGGAGTGGAGTGGGGGGGGGCGGAGTGGGGTGGGGGGGGCGGTTGATTGACGATATCGGTCGAGCTGCCTCGGATTTTGTGGGTTTAAGGGGATTAAAGGTCGTGGGGTTAAGATCCAGGTTATCCGAGGGGTCAGCCCCGCCGTAGGGGCTGAATGGCCTCCCCCCCCGCCCCTCCTGCCTCGATTGTGTCTTTGAATCCGTCTGCAGTACAGGAAGAGTGGACTTGCATTTATATAGCGCCCTTCACAGCCCCGGTGTATTTTAAGCTCCGTTGGGGCGCTCTTGCAGTGACGGAAGGAGTGACCGATTGGTGCGTGACAAATACATGGTCGGAAAGTGCTGGAGAATCGCGGCGGGTCTGGCAGTCTCCTCGGGGGGGGGGAGTTGGGGATTTAGCCGTGTGAGCCCTGGTGTAAAGCGGGACGTGTTGTTGTTGTTGTTGTTGTTGTTGGGCCGTGTGGACAGACGGAGGGACAGAGCCGAGGGCCGAGGGGGAGAGTTTCTGAGTTCAGGAGGCGGTGGGGACGGGACAGGAACGACACAAAGAATCGAAAGCCTGGAGCAGGTGCGCCGCTGCGAGCGAAACTCGGACAAAAACCGAAACATCACCAGCAAAATGAAACAAATGGAGAGGAACGTCTCGAAAAGCCGGCGCCTGCTCCCAGCTCAGCACTGAGTCAAACTCAGGCCGGAAAGGTTCACTGTTACCCCCCCCTGCTCTCCGTTACCCCCCCCCGCTCTCTGTTACCCCCCCCGCTCTCTGTTACCCCCCCCCGCTCTCTGTTACCCCCCCCCCGCTCTCTGTTACCCCCCCCCGCTCTCTGTTACCCCCCCCGCTCTCTGTTACCCCCCCGCTCTCTGTTACCCCCCTCACTGTTACCCCCCTCACTGTTACCCCCCTCACTGTTACCCCCCTCACTGTTACCCCCCTCACTGTTACCCCCCTCACTGTTACCCCCTCACTGTTACCCCCTCACTGTTACCCCCCCCCTCTCTGTTACCCCCCCGCTCTCTGTTACCCCCCCCGCTCTCTGTTACCCCCCCCGCTCTCTGTTACCCCCCCCGCTCTCTGTTACCCCCCCGCTCTCTGTTACCCCCCCCTGCTCTCTGTTACCCCCCCCCGCTCTCTGTTACCCCCCCCGCTCTCTGTTACCCCCCCCCTGCTCTCTGTTACCCCCCCCGCTCTCTGTTACCCCCCCGCTCTCTGTTACCCCCCCGCTCTCTGTTACCCCCCCCGCTCTCTGTTACCCCCCTCACTCTCTGTTACCCCACTCACTGTTACCCCACTCACTGTTACCCCCCTCACTGTTACCCCCCCCTCTCTGTTACCCCCCCCGCTCTCTGTTACCCCCCCGCTCTCTGTTACCCCCCCCCGCTCTCTGTTACCCCCCCCGCTCTCTGTTACCCCCCCCCGCTCTCTGTTACCCCCCCCGCTCTCTGTTACCCCCCCCGCTCTCTGTTACCCCCCCCGCTCTCTGTTACCCCCCCCGCTCTCTGTTACCCCCCCCGCTCTCTGTTACCCCCCCGCTCTCTGTTACCCCCCCCGCTCTCTGTTACCCCCCCGCTCTCTGTTACCCCCCCCGCTCTCTGTTACCCCCCACTGATACCCCCCTCTCTCTGTTACCCCCTCTCTCTGTTACCCCCCCTCACTGTTACCCCCCGTCACTGTTACCCCCCCTCTGTCTGTTACCCCCCTCTCTCTCTTACTCCCTTCTCACTGTTACCCCCCCTCACTGTTACCCCCCCTCACTGTTACCCCCCCTCACTGTTACCCCCCCTCACTGTCTCCCCCCCTCTCTCTCTCCGTCTCCCCCCCCTCTCTGTCTCCCCCCAGTCTCCCCCCCCTCTCTGTCTCCCCCCCCGTCTGTCTCCCCCCCCCCCCCCCGTCTCCCCCCGCCTCCGTCTCCCCCCCCCCCTCCTTCTCTGTCTCTGCCCAGATGCTGCCGGACCTGCTGGGTTTATCCAGTGTTTTGTGTTTGAATTCCGCAGTCTGTTCTGATTTATATTTCGTCTTTAATTCCCAGGCTCTGGAATAACTTCTGACCGGCTGCCTTTCCCTGTGTCTTTTGTCCACATCCTTTGCTTTCCGCTTCGCTTCCCTCCCTTCCCCTGCCCCCGTCCCTCCCCTCCCGCCCCCCCCCTACC
>NW_027650326.1:0-107573 GCF_965287045.1 Carcharhinus amblyrhynchos | reverse complement strand
GGTCCCGGGGGGGCAGTGTTCGCCGGGGCTGGCTCTCAATCCAGAGCCCTCCTTGTGTTTTTGGACAGGGCGCTGGGATTTGTGGGTGCGGAAAGGACGGCTCCCTTGACTGAGACTGTTCAGTGGGTCAAATGCAGTGGTTTTTAACTGCAAAGCTTTGGGAGAAGGCCGGATGACCAGAACACAAACGCAAGCGGGTTTCTAGACACTCGGAGCTCCGTCGGGAATCACAATTCAAAGTTTCAGCTCCAGCCGCGCTCACGCAAGGATGTTTCGGCCCTTGGAGGGAGTGCAGAGGAGGTTTACTAGGCTGATACCGGAGTTGAGGGGGTTGAGCTATGAGGAGAGGCTGAATAAACTGGGCTTGTACTCGTTAGAGTTTAGAAGAATGAGGGGAGATCTCATTGAGACGTATAAGATGATGAATGGGATGGATAGGATAGAGGTGGAGAGACTCTTCCTGCTCAAAAAGGACAGTAGGACTAGGGGGCACAGCCTCAAGATAAAGGGGGGCGGTTTAGAACGGAGTTGAGGGAGGAACTTCTTCACTCAAAGGGTGGTGAATCTCTGGAATTCTCTGCCCGTTGAAGTGGTGGAGGCTGCCTCGCTAAATATTTTTAAGACGTGGGTTGATGGGTTTTGATAAGAGAGGGGATTAAGGGTTATGGGGAGAGGGCGGGAATGTGGAACTGAGCCACGACAGATCAGCCATGATCTTATTGAATGGCGGGGCAGGCTCGAAGGGCTAGATGGCCGACTCCTGCTCCTATTTCTTATGTTAGGAACCATAGAAACCCTACTGTGCAGAAAGAGGCCCTTCGGCCCATCGAGTCCGCACCGAACACAATCCCATCCAGACCCTACCCCCCGCCATATCCCGACATATTATACCCGCTAATCCCTCTAACCCTGGACACTAAGGGGCAATTTGTTTTTTTTTTAGCACGGCCAATCCACCCAACCCGCACATCTCTGGACTGTGGGAAGGGAACCGGAGCACCCGGAGGAAACCCGCGCAGGCACGGGGAGGATGCGCAAACTCCGACACAGACGGTGACCCCCCGAGCCGGGAATCGAACCCGGGACCCTGGAGCTGGAAGCACAGCGCTAACCCACTGTGCTACGCGCCGCCCGTAATCAGCAATTGCAGTCGGGGACACAGGGTTTAATCCGGTCACGATTTAAGAACATAAGAACGTAAGAAATAGGAGCAGGAGTAGGCCATCTGGCCCTTCGAGCCTGCCCCGCCATTCAATAAGATCGTGGCTGATCTGTTGTGGCTCAGTTCCACATTCCCGTCCTCTCCCCATAACCCTTAATCCCCTCTCTTATCAAAAACCCATCAACCCGCGTCTTCAAAATATTTAGTGAGGCAGCCTCCACCACTTCAACGGGCAGAGAATTCCAGAGATTCACCACCCTTTGAGTGAAGAAGTTCCTCCTCAACTCCGTTCTAAACGCCCCCCCCCTTTATCTTGAGGCTGTGCCCCCTAGTCCCTACTGTCCTTTCTGAGCGGGAAGAGTCTCTCCACCTCTATCCTATCCATCCCATTCATCATCTTATACGTCTCAATGAGATCTCCCCTCATTCTTCTAAACTCATACGAGTACAAGCCTAGTTTATTCAGCCTCTCCTCATAGCTCAACCCCCTCAACTCCGGTATCAGCCTAGTAAACCTCCTCTGCACTCCCTCCAGGGCCAAAATATCCTTGCGTAAGTGCGGCGCCCAAAACTGCACACAGTACTCCAGCTGCGGCCTCACCAATGCCCTATACAGCTGCAGCAAAGACCTCCCTACTTTATATTCAATCCCCTCGCTATGAAGGCCAGCATCCCAATTCGCCTTCCTGACCACCTGCTGCACCTGCAGGCTGGGTTTTTGCGACTCATGCACAAGGACCCCGAGGTCCCTCTGCACCGTCACCTGCTGCAGTTTTTCGCCACGTAAGTAATAGTCCTTCCTACCATTATTCCTACCAAGTGGACCACCTCGCACTTGCCAACATTAAATTCCATTTGCCATTTCCTGGCCCATTCGCCCAGCCTATCTAGATCCTTCTGCAGACTCTCCACACCCTCCGCACAATTTGCCTTTCCCCCAATCTTGGTGTCATCAGCAAATTTCGACACCCTGCACTCGGTTCCCTCCTCCAGATCATCTATATAAATGGTAAATAGCTGAGGCCCCAGCACCGACCCCTTTAAAACTCCTTCTGTAACAGTACTGGCATCCCTGTC
Organism: Carcharhinus amblyrhynchos; assembly: GCF_965287045.1. Classification (NCBI taxonomy): domain Eukaryota; kingdom Metazoa; phylum Chordata; class Chondrichthyes; order Carcharhiniformes; family Carcharhinidae; genus Carcharhinus; species Carcharhinus amblyrhynchos. The sequence continues at coordinate 105,334 of NW_027650326.1, read as the reverse complement.
TTTGAAGTTACCTGTGCGATCGAGGCTATCCCAGTAGGATTCTTCTGTTAAAACGCCGGTATCGTAAACTACCGTTGTGTGTAATGATGTCCAACCAACACAAATAGGTAAGATTCGCAAAGTCTACAAAATAACAGCCACATTAAACTATCTGTCTTTACAAAAATGAGAGTTAAAGCATATAAGACAAGTACAAATCACTTATATTACTGCCAGGAACAGTAGAAGCTAAAGGAGATCAGTCAAGGGTTATTCTAGGTACAAAATCCATCAACCCTTTCCCTACTTCACACTGGGGTGAAAGGGTGGGGGTGGGGGCGATGGGGGGAGAGAGGAACTTGCTCTTTGTATCTGAGGTATAATGCAGCCTTTCTGAATAGGCCTCAATTCAAGGTCTGTGTGACGAGGTCTCAATTCAAGTTGTGTGTGACTAGGCCTCAATTCGAGGCCTGTGTGACTAGGCCTCAATTTGAGGCCTGCGTGACTAGGCCTCAATTCGAGGCCTGCGTGACTAGGCTTCAATTCGAGGCCTGCGTGACTAGGCCTCAATTCGAGGCCTGCGTGACTAGGCTTCAATTCGAGGCCTGCGTGACTAGGCCTCAATTCGAGGCCTGCGTGACTAGGCCTCAATTCGAGGCCTGCGTGACTAGGCCTCAATTCGAGGCCTGCGTGACTAGGCTTCAATTCGAGGCCTGCGTGACTGGGCCTCAGTTTCAAGACCTGCGTGACTGGGCCTCAGTTTCGAGGCCTGCGTGACTGGGCCTCAGTTTCGAGGCCTGCACAACTGGGCCTCAGTTTCGAGGCCTGCGCGACTGGGCCTCAATTTCGAGGCCCGCGCGACTAGGCCTCAATTTCGAGGCCCGCGTGATTAGACCTCAATTTCAAGGCCCGCGTGACTAGGCCTCAATTTCGAGGCCAGCGTGACTAGGCCTCAATTTCAAGGCCCACGTGACTAGGCCTCAAATTCGAGGCCCGCGTGACTAGGCCTCAATTTCGAGGCCTGCGTGACTAGGCCTCAATTTCGAGGCCTGCGTGACTAGGCCTCAATTCAAGGCCCGCGTGACTAGGCCTCAATTTCGAGGCCTGCATGACTAGGCCTCAATTCGAGGCCTGCGTGACTAGGCCTCAATTTCGAGGCCTGCGTGACTGGGGGCACTTTGCATTTGCTTAATTCCCGAACAGGGTTTAAGTGACTGAATCAATAAATCAGTAAAATGTGCAGCGGTCTCTCCAGGGTGGGATTGTGGATTTTCCTGCTCCCTTTTCTCACTGTTCTCATCCTGAGCTTTAAAACACACACAGCCAACGCCACTCAATAGAGAGAGCACTTCTGTCCAGATTCACGCTGAGATCGAGAAACAGAGCAGAGATCAGGACAGATTAGTGAGAGAGAGAGCGCTGCAGAGATTTTGAATAGGTCTAGACTTGGGGGAGAGTGAAAGAGATAGAGAGGGGGAAGTGACTGATAGAAGTTTCATCGCTGAGATTGAATGTATTGGGAGATTCTCAGTGGTTTGTAAAATGAGTCAGAAACATAAAAACATAAGAAATAGGAGCAGGAGTAGGCCATCTAGCCCCTCGAGCCTGCCCCGCCATTCAATAAGATCATGGCTGATCTGATAGTGGATCAGTTCCACATTCCCGCTTTCTCCCCTTAATTCCCCTGTCTATCAGAAACCTATCTACCCGTGACTTAAACATGTTTAACAAGGCAGCCTCCACTGGTCCAACGGGCAGAGAATTCCAGAGATTCACTACCCTCTGAGAGAGGAAGTTCCTCCTCAACTCTGTTCTAAATTAACTACCCTGTGTTTTGAGGCTGTGCCCTCTAGTTCTTGTTTCCATTCTAAGTGGAAATAACCTCGCTGCTTCTACCCTATCCATCCCCTTCATTATCTTATACGTCTCTATAAGATCTCCCCTCAGTCTTCTAAACTCCAACGAGTACAAGCCCAGTCTACTCAATCATAGTCCAACCCCCTGAACTCCGGTATCAGCCTAGTAAACCTCCTCTGCACTCCCTCCAAGGCCAAAATATCCTTGCGCAAGTGCGGCGCCCAAAACTGCACACAGTACTCCAGCTGCGGCCTCACCCAGTACCCTGTACAGTTGCAGCAAGACCTCCCTACTTTTATATTCAATCCCCCTCGCTATGAAGGCCAGCATCCCATTCGCCTTCCTGACCACCTGCTGCACCTGCAGGCTGGGTTTTTGCAACTCATGCACAAGGACGCCCAGGTCCCTCTGCACCGTAGGGGTGTTTTACTTGCAATTTGTGGTGTTTATTTGAATTCTGATTATCCGTGAGAGTTACTATCACCGTTTAAGGCAATGTGTTCTGTGGTCATTTTAGATAATCGCTGTGTTAATTTTATATGAAAATAGAATTTTTATTTGTCCTACCAAAGTCAGCAGATGTGATCATTAATGATATTTTCTGTGTTCATATTAATGGATATGTTGCTGGATTTCTGTTTTAAATAATATATTAGCTCTCAGTTGCTATTGATATTTGCAATGTTCAGTTGCAGAGCTAATTTCTGTCTTAATTTAATTTGTTTTTTTCATTTGGTAGGAATAATGATAGGAAGGATTATTACTTACGTGGCGAAAAACTGCAACAGGCGACGGTGCAGAGGGACCTCGGGGTCCTTGTGCATGAGTCGCAAAAACCCAGCCTGCAGGTGCAGCAGGTGGTCAGGAAGGCGAATGGGATGCTGGCCTTCATAGCGAGGGGGATTGAATATAAAAGTAGGGAGGTCTTGCTGCAGCTGTATAGGGCATTGGTGAGGCCGCAGCTGGAGTACTGTGTGCAGTTTCGGGCGCCGTACTTACGCAAGGATATTTTGGCCTTGGAGGGAGTGCAGAGGAGGTTTACTAGGCTGATACCGGAGTTGAGGGGATTGAGCTATGAGGAGAGGCTGAATAAACTAGGCTTGTACTCGTTAGAGTTTAGAAGAATGAGGGGAGATCTCATTGAGACGTATAAGATGATGAATGGGATGGATAGGATAGAGGTGGAGAGACTCTTCCCACTCAGAAAGGACAGTAGGACTAGGGGGCACAGCCTCAAGATAAAGGGGAGGCGGTTTAGAACGGAGTTGAGGAGGAACTTCTTCACTCAAAGGGTGGTGAATCTCTGGAATTCTCTGCCCGTTGAAGTGGTGGAGGCTGCCTCGCTAAATATTTTTAAGAAGCGGGTTGATGGGTTTTTGATAAGAGAAGGGATTAAGGGTTATGGGGAGAGGGCGGGAAAGTGGAACTGAGCCACGACAGATCAGCCATGATCTTATTGAATGGCGGGGCAGGCTCGAAGGGCTAGATGGCCTACTCCTGCTCCTATTTCTTATGTTTCTTATGTTTCTTAGTCTTCCCTCAATGTGGAATGCCACAAGCAATAGACAAGGGTCATGGGTGGAGAGGGGGGGGACTCGTAATGTTAAAACTGTGGCACGGGCTCGTTGGGCCGGAGGGCCTGTTTCCCGGGCTGTTTTTGTTCTTTGAAACCAGAGCACCCAGAGTAAACTCACGCAGACAAGGGGATAATTCTCTCTGGACCCTCACCAGTGGTGACCACAGCTGTACACGCAATCCTAAGTGTGGTCTACATTTTATATGCCATTTTTTTATATGTGTCTTTATACGCCTGGTTTGTGAACTGAAATCCCATTCACCTGATGAAGGAGCAGCGCTCCGAAAGCTCGTGGCCTTTGCTACCAAATAAACCTGTTGGACTTTAACCTGGTGTATTGAGGCTTCTAGGAATAACAGATGTGTCGAGTATAGGGCTAACGGGAGGACTTTGAATAGAGTGGAGGAGCAGAGGGATCTAGGTGTATGTGTACATAGATCCCTGAAAGTTGGGAATCAAGTAGATAAGGTTGTTAAGAAGGCGTACGGTGTCTTGGCGTTTATTGGTAGGGGGATTGAATTTAGGAGTCGCAGCGTCATGTTGCAACTGTACACAACTCTGGTGCGGCCGCACTTGGAGTATTGTGTGCAGTTCTGGTCCCCACATTACAGGAAGGATGTGGAGGCTTTGGAGAGGGTGCAGAGGAGGTTTACCAGGATGTTGCCTGGTATGGAGGGGAGGTCCTATGAGGAGAGACTGAGGGATTTGGGGTTGTTTTCGCTGGAAAGAAGGCGGCTAAGAGGGGATCTCATTGAAACATATAAGATGATTAGAGGTTTAGATAGGGTGGATGGTGATAGCCTGTTTCCTCGGATGGAGAAATCTAGCACGAGGGGGCATGGCTTTAAATTAAGGGGGGGTAGTTATAGGACGGATGTCAGGGGTAGGTTCTTTACCCAGAGGGTGGTGAGGGATTGGAATGCCCTGCCTGCTGCAGTTGTAAATGCGCCTAGTTTGGGGGCGTTTAAGAGATCTGTGGATAGGTTTATGGACGAAAAGGGATTGGTTTAGATTAGTGGGTCAATGTTTTTTTTTAAAAATAAGACTGGTCGGCGCAACATTGTGGGCCGAAGGGCCTGTTCCGCGCTGTAATGTTCTATGTTCTATGTTCTATGTACTGCGCTCTACACATTAGCCAGCAAAGGATTCCGTCTGCCGGTCGAAACCGCCTTATCGAGCTGTCCTGCTACCTTCAGGAGTGAGTGGACTGTCACTCTAAGATCCCCCCATTCACACACAGGGAGATCACATACCATACTCTGTGTGGAGTTTGCACATTCTCCCCGTGTCTGTGTGGGTTTCCTCCGGGCGCTCCGGTTTCCTCCCGCAGTCCAAAAATGTGCGGGTTAGGTTGATAGACCATGCTAAAAATCGCCCCTTAGAGTCCTGAGATGTGTAGGTTAGAGGGATTAACGGGTAAATGTGTAGGGATATGGGGAGATAGGGCCTGGGTGGGATTGCGGTCAATGCAGACTCGATGCTGAGGGGTTTCGATGATATTACAGAGAGGGGAGGGATTGTTATGGGAGATGAAAAGGCCCTAGTGTGTCGTATGGTCTCAATCTGATGTCTCTCTGCCTCAGAATGATTCAATACTCGGCTCGGAGTGTGGACATCACCAGAATCAAACACACGCCGCTGTTCTTAACATCCAACTCTGTAGCTGGGCCTGGTGTCCCCTTCACCACATCAGGGTGTGGGGGCTGAGTTTGGATCTCTCCATCACATTGGGACTCACCGGCAATGTCCAATTTCAGGAGAACTTTGTTCCAATGATGTTTAACCTTGGACTGCACCCGTTGTTTTAATGTCGACCTGGTCACTGACCATCACTGAGATTGACTTGAACATGTCAGTAAATGTCCCACTGTTTTATAAATAATCACTGGGACATTTGCAGCGTCTCTGCCTCTGGTTTGTGTCTCTGTTGGTTTGTTCACAGTTGGCGATGGGGTCAATGTTAAATGGACAGTTTAATGGGATTGGATAAACATTTGGATTTACAGAAGCGTTGGCCCAGGAGAGACAGCCCTCCGCCATCTTGCCGTTGCCAGGGGAGACGGCCCGCCACCATCTTGCCGTCACCAGGGGAGGCGGCTCCCCGCCATCTTGCCGTCGCCAGGAGAGGCGGCTCCCCGCCATCTTGCCGTCGCCAGGAGAGGCGGCCCCCCGCCATCTTGCCGTCACCAGGGGAGACAGCCCTCCGCCATCTTGCCGTCACCAGGGGAGACAGCCCACCGCCATCTTGCCGTCGCCAGGGGAGGCGACCCCCCGCCATCTTGCCGTCGCCAGGGGAGACAGCCCACCGCCATCTTGCCGTTGCCAGGGGAGGCGACCCCCCCCCCCGCCATCTTGCCGTCACTAGGGGAGGCGGCTCCCCGCCACCTTGCCGTCGCCAGGGGAGACAGCCCACCGCCATCTTGCCGTCACCAGGGGAGGCGACCCCCCCCCCCCGCCATCTTGTCACCAGGGGAGGCGACCCCCCCCCCGCCATCTTGCCGTCACCAGGGGAGGCGACCCCCCCCCCCCCCCCCCCCGCCATCTTGCCGTCACCAGGGGAGGCGACCACCCCCCCGCCATCTTGCCGTCGCCGGGGAGACGGCCCCCCGCCATCTTGCCGTCGCCGTTGCCAGGGGCTTCAGTGCAGCGGCGACGGACCACACGCGGGCCTCTGGGTGAAATCCCCTCCCGGGATGTAGATGTTAAACTTTTTTTTAAATATTGATGGTTTTTATTCCTAATCCGCTCCCAGAAGAGTTTCTGTTCCTGCTCGATTCGGAAACGTCACTTTTTTTTTTAAAAGTTGTGTTTTTTTTAAATCTGAGCCTGCGCGGTGCAGTCTGGGAGAACACAGCGCGCAGGCGCGGTCCCGCCCCGGACTCTGGATATAAATATGGATTGGATTTGATTTTGATTCGGTTCCTGGCGGGGTTTCCCACTCACTTACAAACGGTGGGGAGGGGCTCGCCGTGACGTCACGGCAACACGGCGGCGGCGCCCCCCCCCCCCGCGGGCCCCGGATATTCCGCCAACGAGCAGCGACTGGGCCGGAGGCGGCAAGAGGTGACACTGGGAGAGAGCGTTACAGCGGCCCCTGGTGGCCGGGAGGTGAAACAGCAGCAGCAACACCAGCTCTGCCCAAAGGCTTCCCCAGTTCCGCTGCTCAGAGGCACTGAGAACCTCTTCAAACATAAACTGCAGCTTCTCAAATTCTCCATCCATCCATCTCACCCTCCCTCCTTCTCTCCATCCATCCCTCTTCTACAAGAACCATTAATAGAACATAGAAAGACTACAGCACAAACAGGCCCTTCGGCCCACAAGTTGCACCGATGATATCCCTACCTACTAGGCTTACCTATAACCCTCAATCCTCTTAAAGCCCATATACTCATCAAGAAGTCTCTTAAAAGACCCCAGCGAGTTCGCCTCCACCACCACTGACGGCAGCCGATTCCACTCACTCCCCACCCTCTGAGTGAGAAACTTACCCCTGACATCTCCTCTGTACCCGCTCCCCAGCACCTTAAACCTGTGTCCTCTCGTAGCGACCATTTCAACCCGGCGAAATAGCCTCTGAGAATCCACCCTATCTATTCCTCTCAACATTTTATAAACCTCTATCAGGTCACCTCTCAACCTTCGTCTCTCCAGGGAGAAGAGTCCCAGCTCCCTCAACCTATCTTCATAAGGCATGCCTCCCAATCCAGGCAACATCCTTGTAAATCTCCTCTGCACCCTCTCAATAGCTTCTACATCCTTCCTATAGTGAGGCGACCAGAACTGCGCACAGTACTCCAAGTGGGGTCTGACAAGGGTCTTATAAAGTTGCAGCATTACCTCCCGACTCCTAAACTCAATCCCTCGATTGGTGAAGGCCAGTACACCATACACCTTCTTCACCACATCCTCCAACTGTGAGGCCAATTTAAGAGTCCCATGGACCCGGACCCCAAGATCCTTCTGATCCTCTACACTGTTAAGAGTCTTACCCTTGATAGTGTACTCCTTCATCCCATTGGTCCTGCCAAAATGGACCACTACACATTCATCCGCGTTGAAGTCCATCTGCCACTTCTCCGCCCAGTCCTGCATCCTATCTATGTCTCGCTGTGACTTCTGATATCCCTCCAGACCATCCACAACACCACCGACCTTCACGTCGTCAGCAAACTTACCAACCCATCCCTCCATTTCTTCATCCAGGTCATTTATGAAAATTACAAACAGCAAGGGTCCCAGGACAGATCCCTGTTGAGCACACCCGCTCATTCCCCCAGTCTGTATTCCAGCCTTTACCAAATCCACTCTGCTCCCAGATACTTTACACCATTAGATATTACAATTCAAACATTATCACCTCTCCAATTTAATATCTGTCCAAGGCGATCACAGACAGACTAAGGAAATGCGGCGTGCCTACTACAACACTCAGCAACTTTTACACATGCACCATGGAAAGCACTCTTTCTGGTTGTCTCAGTTTGTTATGACTCCTGCTCTCTGTCTGATGTCGCATTCCAACCGATTCAGGAACAGTTTCTTCCCAGCTGCCATCAAAACTTTTGAATGGACCTACCTTGCAATAGTACACCGTAGTGCGCCCGAGCTGTGACTGTAACATTACATTTTGCACTTTCTCCTTTCCTTCTCTATGAACATCATGCTCTGCGTGTCTTGCACACAAGAAACAATACACTATGTCGTCTGCAGAAGGATCTAGATAGGCTGGGCGAATGGGCCAGGAAATGGCAAATGGAATTTAATGTTGGCAAGTGCGAGGTGGTCCACTTTGGTAGGAAGAATGGTAGGAAGGACTATTACTTACGGGGCGAAAAACTGCAGCAGGCGACGGTGCAGAGGGACCTGGGCGTCCTTGTGCATGAGTCGCAAAAACCCAGCTTGCAGGTGCAGCAGGTGGTCAGGAAGGCGAATGGGATGCTGGCCTTCATAGCGAGGGGGATTGAATATAAAAGTAGGGAGGTCTTGCTGCAGCTGTATAGGGCATTGGTGAGGCCGCAGCTGGAGTACTGTGTGCAGTTTTGGTTGCCGTACTTACGCAAGGATATTTTGGCCTTGGAGGGAGTGCAGAGGAGGTTTACTAGGCTGATACCGGAGTTGAGGGGGTTGAGCTATGAGGAGAGGCTGAATAAACTAGGCTTGTACTCGTTAGAGTTTAGAAGAATGAGGGGAGATCTCATTGAGACGTATAAGATGATGAATGGGATGGATAGGATAGAGGTGGAGAGACTCTTCCCGCTCAGAAAGGACAGTAGGACTAGGGGGCACAGCCTCAAGATAAAGGGGAGGCGGTTTAGAACGGAGTTGAGGAGGAACTTCTTCACTCAAAGGGTGGTGAATCTCTGGAATTCTCTGCCCGTTGAAGTGGTGGAGGCTGCCTCGCTGAATATTTTTAAGACGCGGGTTGATGGGTTCTTGATAAGAGAGGGGATTAAGGGTTATGGGGAGAGGGTGGGAATGTGGAACTGAGCCACGACAGATCAGCCATGATCTTATTGAATGGCGGGGCAGGCTCGAAGGGCTAGATGGCCTACTCCTGCTCCTATTTCTTATGTTCTTATGTTCTTCTGTTCTTAATACACGTGACAATAATAAATCAAAAGATAAATCAAACGCTCACTGTTAACTACAGTATTTATACTAGTCCCCCGCTCTTTATCAGCTTCTGTATGTATTAGTTTCAGCATTCCAATGGTTCCCAATTAGAATGTGACAAACTAACCAACGAACATTTAATTTCAAATACCTACCGTGATACAGATGATAAAATTAGGAATATCCATTACAATTACAAAGCAGCAGCATTAACCCTTTCTCTTTCAAAACTCAATAACACAGATCATGTCACATACTGAGCAGTTAAAACTAACACACTAGACAACACAATAGAAGTTAGAAATAATAGATGATATGAATAGTTTGTTCTGAAGAAATGATACTAATTTGAAAGTGATTCATTCATAGTCTTTGAAGAATTTCCCTGATTCAATGTGATGTTTTTAATGGTATAGAATATCTCTCCACTTTTCAACGCTGACATCTGCAATGGATGAAAAACAACAACCTGACAAACCCCAAGTAATATCTATCACAGTAAAATAAACAGTTTGATAAATAATGGTCATATCTGACATCATGCATCTGTCCTGAGATCTTTGGGATAATCCTTAATAAATCATACATTCAGAAATTAAATAAAGCTGAGGTGAGTGTGCAGGGACAGAGTGAAATTGTGAATTCTAGCTTTCTGTGCTACAGCTCTGCGTCTGCTCAGTGAACACAAGAACATAAGAAATAGGAGCAGGAGCAGGCCAACTAGCCCTTCGAGCCTGCCCCGCCGTTCAATAAGATCATGGCTGATCGAGATATAAGGAACAAGGAAAGAGGAAACTGCATTTCTGAGGCTCCGATCCTGTGCAATGCTGCCCCAGTGTTCATTTATTGCTCTCATTCTGGGGAAGTCGGTTTCAGAGGAAATGTTATTACTTTTGTCCAAATTAAATTTAATTTGGTTACAGGAGAACTCATTAACCACATCGGTTTTGTGATGTGTGTATCTGTGGGTATATAGCTGTGGATTGTGTGTATTTAAGAGATTCTGTGTTTTTCTCTCTAAGTCTCTGTGCATCAGTACATGGGTAAGAATGAGCATGTGTCTGGGTGTGTGTGTTTGCGAGAGTGTGTATTTCTCTGTGCCTGTGGGTATGTGTGTGTTTGCGAGAGTGTGTGTTTCTCTGTGCCTGTGGGTATGTGTGTGTTTGTGAGTGTGTGGGTGTCAGTTTGGGCCTGTGTGTCTGGAAATAGGTGCAGACGTGTTATCTTGGAAACAGGAATTACAGAGTGCAGCACAGTTTACCCACTCCCATTGTGAATGGGATTAGTGTCTAATAACTGCACCAAATGTACACATTACAGTCTGAGATCATCCCCAAATACAATCTCCAGACAATATCTCCCATAGGGAATGAGGGAACAGAGTTCATGTACAGTGTCCGGTGATAAAAGGGTTAATTCACCAGCCGGGGTTCCTGCTGCAAACTCCAATCCCTGTCAATATTGTTCAATATTCACACTGCAGTAACCGGTTCCCAGATGCAGACGTGGGACTGACTGAACTTGTCTGGGGCTCACAAACAGCAGCGCCTGCAGTCGCTGTGAGCCGCCAGCAGATGGTGGCATTGCGTGACTTTAATCCCCAGATAGTGAAAGAGGTTTTGAGGAGAGGCTGGTGGAGCCTTTAATCCATTCACAGAGACAGAGAGGAAACTCTGACAAGATTGACCAATCTGTCCTCTGCTGGGTACTGTCAGAATCACACACACTGTTCCCTCTCTCTGGAGAATGATCTCTGCTGCTCCATTTTGAAAGGAGGGTGAAGACTCTGTTGCTGAGAACACTGACAACACATTGCTGCTTAAACAATGATTTGCAGCAATCTTTCCTTCAATGTGGAGACTAAAACTACAACAGTTTTCCAACTGGGAAACCAGGTAAGCAGGGAAATCACTGCCAGGCCGGAGGGGCTGATGGAATAGGGAGGGAGAGGGGCAGGAATGAAGGGTTTGGAAGGAGCTGTCGAAGATCTTCACAATTCAGGATTTCAGTGAAGCAGCATTGTTCACAGATTGAAGTGTTAGCACTCTCACTGTCAGTCCCCGTCTGGATCCCCGCAGCGACTTCAGCTGTCTCACTCCATTTGGACTGAACTGATTTCCCCACAGCCTGAAACAGATTTAAGATGAAACAGGAAATAAACAGACTGAACAACAGGGTAAATAACAGGAGACTGGAGTTAATGGGACAAATCTCCTGGTCTCTGGGTCACCAGAGACCCAGACACACAACTGAAGATGAGCATCGGGACCCTGTGGATGTCCTGACGCACTGATCTACCTGGGAATTGTCCCAGAGGTAGGAACTACTATTGGGGAAGTCCCCTGCTGCAGTCAGAGTCAGAGACTTGGGACAGATCCACAAAATTGACCTGGATAGTTACTCAGGTAATGTTAGACAGCTCACCACCTGGGCTAATACCTGAATAGCACAACCGGGTCCCCCAATCACTTCCCACTGATCCCCTGTACTACACCTCCCACAATCATAATAAGAACATAAACATAAGAACATAAGAAATAGGAGCAGGAGTCGGCCATCTAGCCCTTCGAGCCTGCCCCGCCATTCAATAAGATCATGGCTGATCTGTCGTGGCTCAGTTCCACATTCCTGCCCTCTCCCCATAACCCTTAATCCCCTCTCTTATCAAAAACCCATCAACCCGCTTCTTAAAAATATTTAGCGAGGCAGCCTCCACCACTTCAACGGGCAGAGAATTCCAGAGATTCACCACCCTTTGAGTGAAGAAGTTCCTCCTCAACTCCGTTCTAAACCGCCCCCCCTTTATCTTGAGGCTGTGCCCCCTAGTCCTACTGTCTTTTTTGAGCGGGAAGAGTCTCTCCACCTCTATCCTATCCAACCCATTCATCATCTTATACGTCTCAATGAGATCTCCCCTCATTCTTCTAAACTCTAACAAGTACAAGCCTAGTTTATTCAGCCTCTCCTCATAGCTCAACCCCCTCAACTCCAGTATCAGCCTAGTGAACCTCCTCTGCACTCCCTCCAAGGCCAAAATATCCTTGTGCAAGTGCAGCGACCAACACTGCACACAGTACTCCAACTGCGGCCTCACCAGTGCCCTATACAGCTGCAGCAAGACCTCCCTACTTTTATATTCAATCCCCCTCGCTATGAAGGCCAGCATCCCATTCGCCTTCCTGACCACCTGCTGCACCTGCAAGCTGGGTTTTTGCGACTCATGCACAAGGACCCCGAGGTCCCTCTGCACCGTCGCCTGCTGCAGTTTTTCGCCCCGTAAGTAATAGTCCTTCCTACCATTATTCCTACCAAAGTGGACAACTTCACACTTGCCAACGCTAAATTCCATTTGCCAGTTCCTCGCCCATTCGCTTAGCCTATCTAGATCCCTCTGCAGACTTTCCACACCTTCCGCACAATTTGCCGTTCCACCAATCTTTGTGTCATCAGCAAATTTCGACACCTTACACTCGGTTCCCTCCTCCAGATCATCTATATAAATGGTAAATAGCTGAGGCCCCAGCACCGACCCCTGGGGCACTCCACTAGTCACCAACCGCCAATCCGAATAGCACCCATTGACACCCACTCTCTGCCTCCTATTTGACAACTAATCCCCTCCCTGTCCACGCTAACACCCTACCCCCAACTCCATGTCCCCTAACCTTCTGTAACAACCTCTTGTGCGGCACCTTATCAAACGCCTTCTGAAAATCAAGAAACACCACATCCACCGGTTCCCCTCTGTCCGCCGCACTAGACACATCCTCATAGAATTCCAATAAATTCGTCAGACACGACTTCCCCTTAACGAAACCGTGCTGTGTCTGCTCTATCAAACAATTCTCCTCAAGATGCCTCGCTATTTTCTCCTTGATTACGGATTCAAGCATTTTACCTACAACAGACGTTAAACTAACCGGCCTATAATTCCCTGCCTTTTGCCTGCTACCCTTTTTAAACAGCGGCGTAACATTAGCCGTTTTCCAATCATCCGGCACTTCCCCGGAATCCAGCGAGGTTTGGAAAATAATCATCAAGGCATCCACTATCACCTCTGCCATTTCTTTCAGAACCCTCGGATGCATTCCATCCGGTCGTGGGGACTTGTCCACCATTGGTCCCTCTAGTCTGTCGAGCACTGCCTCTCTAGTAACAATAATGTCATTCAGGCCCTCCACTCCTACCATCTTTCCATCGTTAACACCCGGCAAACTATTCATGTCCTCCTCCGTGAAGACCGAAGTCAAAAACTTATTTAAGGCCTCAGCCATTTCCTCATCCCCCCACCACTAAATCCCCCCTCTCATCCTCTAAGGGTCCAACATTCACCCTAGCCAGCCTCCTCCTTTTTATATATTTATAAAAACTCTTACTATCCTTTTTTATATTTAGCGCTAGCCCAGCTTCATAGTTTATCCTTCCTTTCTTTGTCAACTTCTTCGTCATTCTTTGTTGATATTTACACCTCTCCCAATCCTCTTCTTGCCCACTACTCTTAGCCACTCTAAATGCATCAGCTTTTAATTGAATACTCTCCTTTATCTCCTTCGTTATCCACGGCTGATTATCTCTCCTCCTACGATCCTTTTTAACCATCGGAATAAATTTCTGCTGAGCACCAAGAAAGATCTCCTTAAAGATCCCCCACTGTTCCTCAGCAGACCTACCTCCCAATCTGCTCCCCCAATCAACATTCGCCAATTCCTCTCTCATCTTATCAGACTCCCCTCTGTTCAAACAAAGGACACAGGTCTGGGATCCTACTTTCTCCTCCTCCAACTGCATCAGAAACTCCACCTTACAATGATCACTCTTCCCAAGAGGATCCTTCACCGCAAGGTCCCTAATTCTACCCGCCTCATTACATAACACCAGATCCAAGCTAGCTCGCTCCCTCGTCGGCTCCAACACACACTGTTCAAGGAAACTATCCCGGCAGCATTCCAAGAACTCTTCCTCGAGCCCACCGCGTCCAACATGGGTCGACCAGTCAATATGTAGATTGAAATCCCCCATAATTATCGCCGTTCCATGCCTGCACGCCGCATTTATTTGCGCGTTAATAGCCCGCCCCATCTCCAGGTCATTATTTGGGGGCCTATAGATGACACCCACCAGTGTCTTCCTCCCCTTGCTGTTCCTAATCTCCACCCACAACAATTCCACATCCTGCTCTTTGGCACCTATATCTTCCCTTACTACCACCCTGATGCTATCCTTAATCAGCAGAGCTACGCACCCCCCTTTTTCCTCCCGCCTATCCTTCCTGAACACTTGATACCCCTGGACATTCAGCTCCCAGCCCCTGTCACCCTGCAGCCACATCTCTGTAATGGCCGCCAGATCATATCCATTTGTGCTGATCTGCGCCACCAGCTCATCCACTTTATTCCGAATGCTTCGTGCATTCAGATACAGTGCTTTCATCCCAGCCTTCACCTGGACCCTATTTGCCAGAACGCCACCAACCATACTCACGCCCCCTACTCCCTTTATTATTGGGACATCCTCGGCCTCTTCTTGTACCTGTACCCTCTCCTTTACTTTAGACCCTGTAATTTCACATACCCTCGCACCCCCCCCCCCAACACCCCACCCCCCACCACACCCACACCCCACCCACCCCCCACCACACCCACACCCCACCACCCCACCCCACCCCACCACACCCACACTTCACCACCACACCCCCCGACTCTGACGGAGCTCCCCGGGGTCACTGTGCTGTAAATACGGTGCGTGCTCTCTCTTCCCCGACTCTGCTCTGACGGAGCTCCCCGGGGTCACTGTGCTGTAAATAGGGTGTGTGCTCTCTCTTCCCCGACTCTGCTCTGACGGAGCTCCCCGGGGTCACTGTGCTGTAAATAGGGTGTGTGCTCTCTCTTCCCCGACTCTGCTCTGACGGAGCTCCCCGGGGTCACTGTGCTGTAAATAGGGTGTGTGCTCTCTCTTCCCCGACTCTGCTCTGATGGAGCTCCCCAGGGTCACTGTGCTGTAAATAGGGTGTGCTCTCTCTCTTCCCCGACTCTGCTCTGATGGAGCTCCCCGGGGTCACTGTGCTGTAAATAGGGTGTGTGCTCTCTCTTCCCCGACTCTGCTCTGATGGAGCTCCCCGGGGTCACTGTGCTGTAAATAGGGTGTGTGCTCTCTCTTCCCTGACTCTGCTCTGATGGAGCTCCCCGGGGTCACTGTGCTGTAAATAGGGTGTGCTCTCTCTCTTCCCCGACTCTGCTCTGATGGAGCTCCCCGGGGTCACTGTGCTGTAAATAGGGTGCGTGCTCTCTCTTCCCCGACTCTGCTCTGATGGAGCTCCCCGGGGTCACTGTGCTGTAAATAGGGTGTGTGCTCTCTCTTCCCCGACTCTGCTCTGACGGAGCTCCCCGGGGTCACTGTGCTGTAAATAGGGTGTGTGCTCTCTCTTCCCCAACTCTGCTCTGATGGAGCTCCCCGGGGTCACTGTGCTGTAAATAGGGTGCGTGCTCTCTCTTCCCCGACTCTGCTCTGACGGAGCTCCCCGGGGTCACTGTGCTGTAAATAGGGTGTGTGCTCTCTCTTCCCCAACTCTGCTCTGATGGAGCTCCCCGGGGTCACTGTGCTGTAAATAGGGTGTGTGCTCTCTCTTCCCCGACTCTGCTCTGATGGAGCTCCCCGGGGTCACTGTGCTGTAAATAGGGTGTGTGCTCTCTCTTCCCCGACTCTGCTCTGATGGAGCTCCCCGGGGTCACTGTGCTGTAAATAGGGTGTGTGCTCTCTCTTCCCCGACTCTGCTCTGATGGAGCTCCCCGGGGTCACTGTGCTGTAAATAGGGTGTGTGCTCTCTCTTCCCCGACTCTGCTCTGATGGAGCTCCCCGGGGTCACTGTGCTGTAAATAGGGTGTGTGCTCTCTCTTCCCCGACTCTGCTCTGACGGAGCTCCCAGTGTTGCAGTGTGATGATTCTGGGAGAAATATGCAGCAGTTTCAGGTTTGGGGGAATTTTCACACATACCGGCAATCTGCTTACCATTGCTGCTGCTTGGAAGATTCAGGCCCATTTATATTTTAAATCCATTTATATTTTAATTGTTACACTTAGAATTAACACAACCACTCACGAGATCCATTCCAAACTCCTGCAGTTCTGTATGAGGCGGCAGAGAGCAGGGACACATTGATCTGTGAAGGAGTTTGAATCCAGGTTCAGAGTCCTCAATGACCGTTTTCTACAGAGAGCGGAGACGAGATCCTCAGCACAAGAATCTGTGAGATCGTTCTTATCCAGACTGGAGACCAGAGAGAGAAATAACAGGAATCAGGCTCAATCCCCAGTGTTTTATATAATACTGTTAATAACAATAATAATGTATTGTAGGAGACATTCCAAAAACACAACTTGAAATACTATGAATGGTGAAAATTAAATATAAATAAACTGGAAATGCTCAGCAGGTTAAGGAAATATTTGTGAAGAGAGAAACAGGGGTAAAGTTTGAGCTTCCATTGGAACTGGCAGTGAATTGACAGGTTTGAAGGGACAGCGGTGGGTGGCTGGGGATGAAACAAAGAAAGGACAAACCGGAATTACAGGAGTGATTAAATGGTAAAAGTGATGATGGGACAGGAGTATAATCACAGGATCCCCATGTCCTTACTCGGAGTGGCTCGGGAGGGACATGGGATGGTCAGTGGTTTGGGAATGCAGTTTGTGGTGAGGGTGAAGATAATGGCTGTGATTTTCCCAGAAGCTCTGAATTCCCAACATGGGGATTGGAAATGGGTGGTGTGTCCGTGTGGGCAGGATAGGCAGAGTTATGAAGGTGATATTGTCAGAGGCGGACAGTTAACGGCTGGCAGGCATCTCTGGAACAGTGAGGGAGCTCTGCTTACTGAATGAGAGAAAGCAAAGCAAGGGTTGTTTCCCAATGACTAATTCCTCCTTGAAGGGGCTCCTCCCGGCTGCTCAGGTTCGGAGGGAGGTCAAGAACAAAGAACAACAGCACGGGAAACAGGCCCTTCGGCCCAACGAGCCCGTGCCGCCATCTTAACAATGTATTTTTCCTACATCTCCCTTGACCCGTGTCTATGCTTATGGTGTCCCTATTGGAAACCAGATTCAGGGGAGAATAATTTAGGAACAATTTGTCCCTGTTCCCTCAGGATGGGAGGAGGTTATTCCATCATTACAAGCCAGTCTGGATGGAGATTGTTGGGAAGTGAGCAGGTTTCAGACACGTGGTTATAGTATGGAAAAGGATCAATGTCATAAGAACATAAGAAATAGGAGCAGGAGTAGGCCATCTAGCCCTTCGAGCCTGCCCCGCCATTCAACAAGATCATGGCTGATCTGTCGTGGCTCAGTTCCACTTTCCCGCCCTCTCCCCATAACCCTTAATCCCCTCGCTTATCAGAAACCTATCAACCCGCGTCTTAAATATATTTAGCGAGGCAGCCTCCACCACTTCAACGGGCAGAGAATTCCAGAGATTCACCACCCTTTGAGTGAAGAAGTTGCTCCTCAACTATGTTCTAAACTGCACCGCCCCCCCCCCCCCCCCCCGCCCCCCGCCACCCCCCATCTTGAGGCTGTGCCCTCTAGTCCTACTGTCCTTTGAGCGGGAAGAACCTCTCCACCTGTATCCTATCCATCCCATTCATCATCTTATACGTCTCAATGAGATCTTCCCTCATTCTTCTAAACTCTAACGAGTACAAGCCTAGTTTATTCAGCCTCTCCTCATAGCTCAACCCCCTCAACTCCAGTATCAGCCTAGTAAACCTCCTCTGCACTCCCTCCAAGGCCAAAATATCCTTGCACAGGTGCGGTGACCAAAACTGCACACGGTACTCCAGCTGCGGCCTCACCAGTGCCCTGTACAGTTGCAGCAAGACCTCCCTACTTTTATATTCAATCCCCCTCGCTATAAAGGCCAGCATCCCATTCGCCTTCCTGACCACCTGCTGCACCTGTAGACTCGGTATTTGCGACTCATGCACAAGGACCCCCAGGTCCCTCTGCACCGTAGCATGCTGCAGCTTTTCGCCCTGTAAGTAGTAGTCCTTCCTACCAAAGTGGATAACCTCACACTTGCCAACATTTTATTCCATCTGCCAGATCCTCACCCACTTGCTCAGCCTATCTAGGCCCCTCTGCAGACTTTCCACACCCTCCGCACAATTTGCTGTTCCACTTATCTTTGTGTCCTCAGCAAATTTCAACACCTTACACTCAGTTCCCTCCTCCAGATCATCTATATAGATGGTAAATAGCTGAGGCCCCAACACTGATCCCTGGGGAACTCCACTAGTCACCAACCGCCAATCCGAATAGCACCCATTGACCCCCACTCTCTGCCTCCTATTTGACAGCCAATCCCCTATCCACGCTAACACCCTACCCCCAACTCCATGCCCACAACCTTCTGTAACAACCTCTTGTGCGGCACCTTATCAAACGCCTTCTGAAAATCAAGAAACACCACATCCACCGGTTCCCCTCTATCCACCGCACTAGACACATCCTCATAGAATTCCAATAAATTCGTCAGACACGACTTCCCCTTAACGAAACCGTGCTGCGTCTGCTCTATCAAACAATTCTTCTCAAGATGCCTCGCTATTTTCTCCTTGATTACGGATTCAAGCATTTTACCTACAACAGACGTTAAACTAACCGGCCTATAATTCCCTGCCTTTTGCCTGCTACCCTTTTTAAACAGCGGCGTAACATTAGCCGTTTTCCAATCATCCGGCACTTCCCCGGAATCCAGCGAGGTTTGGAAAATAATCTCAAAGGCATCCACTATCACCTCCGCCATTTCCTTCAGAACCCTTGGATTCATTCCATCCGGTCGTGGGGACTTGTCCACCATCAGTCCCTCTAGTCTGTCGAGCACTGCCTCTCTATTAACAATGATCTCATTCAGGCCCTCCACTCCTACTATCTTTCCATCGTTAACACCCAGCAAACTATTCACATCCTCTTCCGTGAAGACCGAAGCAAAAAACTTATTCAAGGCCTCAGTCATTTCCTCATCTCCCACCACTAAATCCCCCCTCTCATCCTCTAAGGGTCCAACATTCACCCTAGCCAGCCTCCTTTTTATATATTTATAAAAACTCTTACTATCCTTTTTTATATTTAGTGCTAGCCTAGATTCATAGTTTATCCTTCCTTTCTTTGTCAACTTCTTTGTCATTCTTTGTTGATGTTTAAACCTCTCCCAATCCTCTTCTCGCCCACTACTCTTAGCCACTCTAAACGCATCAGCTTTTAATTTAATACTCTCCTTTATCTCCTTCGTTATCCACGGCTGATTATCTTTCCTCCCACGAACCTTCTTTACCATCGGAATAAATTTCTGCTAAGCACCAAGAAAGATCTCCTTAAAGATCCCCCACTGTTCCTCAGCAGACCTACCTTCCAATCTGCTCCCCCAATCAACATTCGCCAATTCCTCTCTCATCTTATCAGACTCCCCTCTGTTCAAACAAAGGACACAGGTCTGGGATCCTACTTTCTCCTCCTCCAACTGCATCAGAAACTCCACCTTACAATGATCACTCTTCCCAAGAGGATCCTTCACCACAAAGTCCCTAATTCTACCTGCCTCATTACATAGCATAAGAAATAGGAGCAGGAGTAGGCCATCTAGCCCTTCGAGCCTGCCCCACCATTCAATAAGATCATGGCTGATCTGTCGTGGCTCAGTTCCACATTCCCGCCCTCTCCCCATAACCCTTAATCCCCTCTCTTATCAAAAACCCATCAACCCGCGTCTTAAAAATATTTAGCAAGGTAGCCTCCACCACTTCAACGGGCAGAGAATTCCAGAGATTCACCACCCTTTGAGTGAAGAAGTTCCTCCTCAACTCCGTTCTAAACCGCACCCCCCCCCCCCTTTATCTTGAGGCTGTGCCCCCTAGTCCTACTGTCCTTTCTGAGCGGGAAGAGTCTCTCCACCTCTATCCTATCCATCCCATTCATCATAACACCAGATCTAAGACAGCACGCTCCCTCGTCAGCTCCAACACACACTGTTCAAGGAAACTATCCCGTCAGCATTCCAAGAACTCATCCTCAAGCCCACCATGACCAACATGGGTCGACCAATCAATATGTAGATTGAAATCCCCCATAATTATCGCTGTACCATTCCTGCACGCAGCATTTATTTGTGCGTTTATAGCCCGCCCTACCTCCAGGTCATTATTTGGGGGCCTATAGACAACACCCACCAGCGTCTTCCTCCCCTTGCTGTTCCTAATCTCCACCCACAACAATTCCACATTCTGCTCTTTGGCACCTATATCTTCCCTTACTACCACCCTGATACTATCCTTAATCAGCGAGCTACTGCACCGTCTATCCTTCCTAAACACTTGATACCCCTGGACACTCAGCTCCCAGTCCCTGTCACCCTGCAACCACGTCTCTGTAATGGCCACCAGATCATATCCATTGTGCTGACCTGCGCCACCAGCTCATTCACTTTGTTCCGAATGCTTCATGCATTCAGATAAAGTGTCACATGTCCCGATGTGTTCTGACACGGTGAGTGCAGCACAGCCTGATATGTGAATAAGGATGAGAGTGAAATTGTAGAAAGAACATCTCCACCCAGACACTGGCAATGCAAAGGCAGCAGCATTGACTGTCAGAGACATGTCCGTTAGGCTGGTACCAGCACAGGCTTGAGCAGGGTTCACCAACATATTCACTGGGCAAACACATGGCAATGTTTTTCTCACTCAAGGGGCCAATGAGTAAATTTCAGAATGATCAAGTTTGGCACAGCAGAAATTTCAATTAAAAACTAAACTGAGATATGAAAAGAAACAACTTGCTGAGCACAATAATGAGGAATAAATAAAGATGATGATTAGAGTTTAATCCTCATCAATCACAAATTGTTTCTCTCCCACATTTGCTGCAGATTGGCTCAAAAACCAAAAAGAAACGGCCTGTGATTGGAGGATCAACTCCATGCAGATTCTTCCATTCAAACTGAACTGTGTGACTGAGATTCTGGAAACTCGCTCCGGTGGTCCACACTGAGGGGCTTCGAGGGTCACATTCACCCCTTGGTCCACACGTTGGACAGCCCTGGGCTAGAGCATGTGTTTGATGAGTGAGGAACAATTTGTGTGTTTGGAAAGACAACAAACATCATCAAGAAATGAGTGAAGAAGAGTGGAGACATCCAGGTCTTGCCCTCCTTACACCAATGGAAGATGAAGTGCTGGATCAGGAAGGCCTGGGGGCAGAGTGGGTAATTACTGCTGGTGAGATGGGTTGAGTGGGTGGCCTAATGAATGGGCACAGGAGAGAGTCTGGTGAGGACAAAACATAGAGCTTGTGTATCCATCACTGGTCACAGAGAGCAGTCTGAAGGACGTATTGGGATAAGAACAAAATAACTGGGAGCAGCAGAAGGCCATTCAGCCCCTTGAGCGTATTCCATCACAGCTGATCAAACTGTAGTTTCAACTCTTTTCCCTGTCTCTCCCCCGTAACCCTTGATTCACTTTTCAATCCAAAATCATTCTTAACTCAGCTTTGAATACATTCAATGACTCTGCCACCACTGGTCTCCAGGAAAGAGAATTCCACTGACCAACGACCATCAAAAAAATAAATTTCTCCTCATCTCAGTCTTAAGGGACTGACAATTACATTTTAAAATCTATCCCCTTGTTCTGGACAAGAAGAAACATCCTCTCAGCAACCACCCTGTCTCATCCCCTCAATGCGATCACCTTTTAATCTTCTGAACTTTCATAGATATTCCTCCAATCTGCTCATATTTTCTTCATAAAATAAACCTCTCCATCCCAGGAATCAGCCGAGTGAACTTTTTTCTGAACTGGTTCTAATACAATTCTATCCTTTTTTAAGTAAAGAGCTCAGCACTATACACATTACTCTAGTCGTGTTCTAATCAAAGTCATGTAAAACTGCAGCAAAACCTTCTTACTCTTACCCTCCATTCCTATTGCAATAAGAACATTAAGAAACAGGAGCAGGAGTCATCCATTCTGTCCTTCAAACCCACTCCATCATTCAATGTGACCATGGCTGATCCTCTGCTTCAACACCATTTCCAACATTATCCCTGCATTCCTTGATTCACCAGCATTCTAATGGAAAACAAATACCCCTCATCTCAGCCTAAATAACTGCCCCTTATTCTCAGACTGTGTCCCAGGTTTCAGACCCTCCAGCAAGGGGAAAACATCCTTTCTGCATCTGGCCTATTGAACTCCGTCAAGTAGTGTAGGTTTGAATGAGTTCAGCTATCATTCTTCTAAAGGCCTGAGAATAAAGTGATTTTGTTCTTCAAAGAACATAGAAAAACTACAGCACAAACAGGCCCTTCGGCCCACAAGTTGCACCAATGATATCCCTACCTACTAGGCTTACCTATAACCTTCAATTCCATTAAGTTCCACGTACTCATCCAGAAGTCTCTTAAAAGACCCTATCGAATTTGCCTCCACCACCACCGATGACAGCTGATTCCACTCACTCACCGCCCTCTGAGTAAAAAAACTTACCCCTGATATCTCCTCTGTACCTGCTCCCCAGCACCTTAAACCTGTGTCCTCTCATAGCACCATTCCAGCCCTTGGAAAAAGCCTCAGAATCCAACCGATCTATATCTCTCAACATCTTATACACTTCCATCAGGTCACCTCTCAACTTTCGTCTCAATAGGACAACATAGGATAACATTCAGAGGACAACCCATCTGTCCCTGGACCTATTTTAGTGTACCTTTTTTTCATGCCAAGTACATCTTTGCTTTGTCAGAGGACCAAAACTGTCCACAATACTCCAGGTTGGTCTCAGCAAGGCTGCATATAATTATAGGGAGACATCTTTTTCCTCAACTCAAATCATCTTAGAATAACGACTAACATTATATTTGTTATCTTAACTACTCTCATCTTAGCTTTCAGTGCCTCATGAACAAGATATCAAAGTATCTTTGGAGTTGTCTTAATGTCTGTTTATCCTACAAAATTAGATGACCTCACATTTTTCCACCTTGTTGTCCAGCTGGTAAACTTTTGGCTGCTCCCTGAGCCTCTCCACAGCTGCTTGAAACATCTTTGCATCCTCCTCACAATTCAGGTTTCCATATGATTTCTATTATTCACAAATTTGGAAATATTATATTTGATCCCCACATCCATATCATTGATAATAGATTCTGAATAACTGAGATCCAAACACTGATCCGTGTGGTATTCCACTAGTTAGAGGCTGTCAACTCCAGAGTAACCCAAGGCTGGAATTGAACCCGGGCCCATGGCTGTGATACAACAATGCTAACCACTGTGTTACCATGCCAGTCTTTCATAAATCCATGTTGGCCCTGTCTAATCCTGCCATTAATTTCAAAGTGTTCTGTTTTCACTTCCTTTATTATAGGATCTTCCATACTATCAATGTCAGACTAATAGATCTGCAGTTGCCCGGTTTCCCGTAACCCCACGTATTTACGCTGTTAAACTCCCTAACCTACACATCTTGGACATTAACGGGCAATTTAACATGGCCGATCCACCTAACCTGCACATTTTTCAGACTGCGGGAGGTAA
The DNA here is from genome assembly GCF_965287045.1 of Carcharhinus amblyrhynchos. Classification (NCBI taxonomy): domain Eukaryota; kingdom Metazoa; phylum Chordata; class Chondrichthyes; order Carcharhiniformes; family Carcharhinidae; genus Carcharhinus; species Carcharhinus amblyrhynchos. The sequence continues at coordinate 81,721 of NW_027650326.1, read as the reverse complement.
CTACAGCAGCCAGAGGAAACCTACACAGACACGGGGAGAACATGAAAACTCCACAGACAGTCCCCAAGGCTGGAATGAATCTGGGTCCCTGACGCTGTGAGGCAACAGTGCCAACTCTGGTGCCTCATATTCACTTAATCTAATACAATCCTTGAATTAGTAACAGTTGGAACACTTCTGCTGCTGTTTTTCAAATGAAAGGAACGTATTTTTGTTGGAAACGCCACAAATTTGCACATCATGTGTAACACAGCTTGTTTCGTGATTGGCACTGGAACCTGCTTCTCCAAGAAATTGCTTGAATACATTCTGTGAACTAATCTATTCAACTTTTGACAATCTCAGCAATTTGTACAGTAAATGGAAGAACCCATAGGAACATTAACCTACAGAGGGATCTGTGTGTACAAGTCTACAGATCCCTGAAAGGGGCAACACAGGTGGATGACGTGGTCAAGAAGGCAGATAGCACGCTTGTCTTCATTCACCACAGCATCAAGTATAAAAGTTGGCAAGTTATGTTACAACTCCATGAAACTTCAATCGACCACATTTGAGTATTGCTTGCAGTTCTGTTCGCCACATTACCAGAAGGATGTGGATGCCTTGGAGAGGATGAAAGAAGGTTTGCCAGAACGTTGCCTGGTCAAGGAGGGTTAAGTTATGAGAAGAGTTTGTATAAACATGGACTGTTTTCACTACAAAAGGGCGACTGAGAGGTGACCTGATAGAGGTATACACAATTATGAGAGGAAATGACATGGTGGATAGTCAGAGACTTTTTCCCCAGTGTGGAATGGTCAACTACAAGAAGGCACAGGATGAAGATGTGAGGGGCAAAGTTTAGAGAGATGTGTGGGATAAGTTTTCACACAGAGTGGTGAATGCCTTGAATGCACTGCTCATAGAGGTGGTGGAAGCAGGAACATTACCAATGTTCAAGGTGTATCTTAATAGACACATGAACAAGAGACGAACAGAGGAATAGAAACCGCATATGGACAGGAAGTACTGGATTAGGAGTCAGGCTTGGTGGGCCGAAGGGCTTGTTAATGTGTCGTGTTCTTCTTTGTATATGAAGGTTAAAATCACCCGTGATTATTGCAGTACGTTTTTACAAGGCCCCATTATTTTTCCTGTGTACTGTGTCAGAGATTCTGAATATTGTTAGGGGTGATTAAATGATTCCCACAAGTGATCTTTTAACTTTGCTAATTCTTATCTCTACCCAAACTGATTTTGCATCTCGATCATTGGAACTAAGTTCACCTCTCGCTACCGTACTGTCATCTGTTACTAACAACGAGACTCCACCACCATGTCCTGTCCTCCATTTACTGTCATCTATTCACTCTCCCCACTTTCACAAATCAATGGATGCTGTCCGGGGAGAGCTGTGCACATCTGAGGAGGAGGAGAGAACCTCAGAGGGTGTACCATAACATTATTCCCCGACACCCTCATCATAAGGATCTGTGGGACTGACATCCCATTGCTCAGGGATCAGAGAGAGAAGCAACAGGAGTCAGAGGAAAAGCAATTTTCCTTATTCATAACTGACGCCAATAGTAATGGGCAGTGTTTTTTATACAAATACCAGTGGTGAAAGTATATTGTTGAATATTCAGTTATTATAAACACAATCTCTCTCAGTCTGCTACTTACGACAGTTCCTGTATTTTACAGTTCGGATTCTTCACAGCCACAGACAGCCAGTTCACTCCTGAATCTCCCAGTTTAGTGTAACCCAGATGCAGATATACCAGTGAGCGATTTGTCTCGAGAGCAGAGGCCAGGTCCTTGGCACAAGAATCGGTGAGAACATTATCTTCCAGACTGGAGATCAGAGAGAAAAGTAACAGGAATCAGGGTAAATCCAGTGTTTTTAAGAATAAAATCATTAACAATAATAATGTACAGTGTGGGACATTCAAGAAAAAACAACCTCAGTTCATGCACAAGGCAAAATTATATTGATATTGTAAATCTGAAATATGAATAAATATGTTGGAAACTCTCAACAGGTCAGACAATATCTGTGAAGAAACAGATTTAGTTTCAGTTCAATTAGATAAAATTAGAACTCGGAAATAGCAGTGAATTAAATTGTTTTAAGTGACAGGGAGCTGGGGATGGGCGGGTGACAAGGAAATAACAAACTGGAAGTGCCGGAGTGATTAAATGACAAAAAGGATGATGGTGAAAGGGAAGAGCACAGGATTCCCATGTCCTTACCCTGAGTCATGATGTGGGTATGCCGGCGTTGGACTGGTGTAAACACAGTAAAAAGTCTGACAACACCAGGTTTTAGTCCAACCTATTTATTTGATAATATACTCGCAAGCTTTCGGGTTAGCCCCTTCGTCAGGTGAATGGAGAGTTCTGGCCTCAGACAGAGCATATGCTAACCCAAAAGCTTGCGAGTATATTATCAAATAAATAGGTTGGACTAAAACCTGGTGTTGTCAGACTTTTTACTGTGCTTACCCTGAGTCACAGGGAGGGACATGGGATGGTCAGTGGCTCAGGAATGGAGTGTGTGGTGGGGTTGAAGATGATGAGAGAGAAACCTTTTTCACACTGCCAGTGGTTCGGGTCTGGAATTACAACCAGGAAGTGTGGTGGATGTAGGCTGCATCGAAGCAGTCAAAAAGGAATTAGATGATGATTTGAATAGAAACAATGAGCGAGGATACGAGAAAAAGGCTGGAGAATGACACAAATTCCTAATGCTAATTTGGTGAGCTGGTACAGACAGGATGGACCAGATGTAAGGCTTGTTTTCATGTATTCCAGACAGATGTAAGGCTTGTTTTCATGTGTCCCAGACAGATAAGACAGCAGCTGTCCCTGCTGTTGTACACAAGTTTATGATAGTCCCAGCTAATTGTGTTCAGAAGTGTAGCTGACCCAGCTCGTATCTATGTTTGCGTCTTTAATATTCTGCCCAACATAGTAGAGCTTGCATGCCTTCGTATATATTTGTTATGTATTGTTTGTGTGTTATGTACTGAGATATTATATGCTATACAACCTATGAACATAAAATTGTTATACTGGCCCCGTTAATTTGTTTGCTGTTAACTTGTTGTGCCGGCTTGTATGTTAGCTAATGGCTAATCACACCACAGATGTGGGACAATTGCAGCCTTGGGATCACCGTGAAGAAACAACAAGGCAGCCATGTTCCTATGATGGAGGACAAGCCACAGCCTGAGAACCTGCTGAGAATAAGAAGATACGTACATGCTTCCGGGGGGGGGGGGGGTTTTAAAAAATATGTGCTATTAATGTGTGTGCGGAGAGAAGCCTGGGGAACTGCTGTTAGGTACCAGGTTTATCTCCCAAAAGCTTTTGAAAAACTGCTATACTTTGACTCACAACTGGTCTCAGAAGTATCTTTTACCTACAACAGTCAATGTTAAACTTACAGGCTGATATGTGAATAAGGATGAAAGAGAAATTGTGGAAAGAACATCTCCACTCAGACACTGGCAATGTCCAAACAGCAGCATCAATCTTCAGGAACATGTCAGCCTCTCTGTGAAGGGTTCCGGTCAGTCAGAGATGACTGCTGCACTGCCCACACTGAGTGACCATCCTGGTGGGCCCATGATGGGCAGTCTGGCAGCACCATAGGCTGGTGTGTGTCTTTGATGGGTGAGTAACAATGGAAATTTATGTGCTTGTAGAAGAGGGCACACAGCGTCAGAGAAGGAGCCAAGAGTGACAGTGTCTGGATTGGGTCATCCTTTTGCCAATGGAAGATGAAGTGCTGGAGCTGGGAGACCTGGAGGCTGGGTGGGCAATCGATGGTGAGATGGGTTGTGGATCCAGAGAGAGTGAGTGAGTGAGTGATGGGCACAGGAGAGGCTCTGCTGCTGAGTCCAAAACCTGGTGCTTGTGTGTCCTCCATTGGTCAGATGGAGCTCTGGGTTAGGAACAGTCTCCAGGACATGTTGGAATGTGCATTACCCTCTAACAATCTTCACTCTCTCACAAATCAACAGCTGTGGTGAGGGGAGATGGGTGTGCAGCTCTGAAGATGAGGAGTCATCAGAGGATGGACTGTCATATTATTCCCCATAACATTCGCCAGAGCAGATACTGTCTCACACGATTAGCAAAGGGGTTACAATCTGACAGCACAGGACAGCACACACAAACCCGAGCAGCTGATGGAGGCAGCAATAGCTGAGTTCACTCACACTCTTGAGGGGAGAGGGCAGAGCCAGGTTGTGGAAGGTGAAATGTGACTGGAGTCTTTAACAATGCAGCAGATACTGGAGCTGCAGTGTAAGGTATTTTAACATCCGGTGGAGTTTCCAAAGGCTGCGTGTATCCATACACAAAGGATGGAGGAGTCAATCCAGGCCAGCAGTGTTACCATGTCTCAGGTATGAGCACAAATAACATCCTCCACAGAGAGATTGGTGACCTTCATGGAGAGTCACATCCAGCCTATCACCCACAGCAAATACACATGAGCTGCATGTTCTCACCACCTCCAGGAGCTCTGTGGAACACGGGCTGTGGGAGGGGTGGGAAAATGTGCCTGGAGTCACTGTCAGGACTTCCCAGCTGAGCAGGGAGGGTCCAGTTTGCCCTGAATGGATAGAGGAGTGGCTGCCTGCAGCATTTGGGAGCTCCTCTCAGGATGCCCCTGGGTGTGGGCAGTGGGTCCTCTCCTGCTCCGACTGTGACACAAACACCTCACGAAGCTATGATCATGGAGACAACTCCAGCATTTGTGCAGAGGATTCAGAGTCGGCCGGATTCTTCCAGGACTCAGGAAATCCGAGGACAAAGGCCACGGTCATCGAAATTCCCAGAGCAGAGAGGTAAAGATGCTGCCTGTAGCTCAGTGGAAAGTGTAGGGATGGGGGTGGTTGTCATGGTGAGGTTGCTGCCTTGGGTTTCACAGGGTTATACTTTGTTGTTACTGGTCACTTTGTATCTTCAGTAAATTCAGAGATGGAACACCACTAAATAAATCCTTCACCATATTACTGGGTCTTTAACAGTTCACTGGGAATGTGAGATGGGAAATACAGTACTGAATGAGGTCAATACAATTCCAATGCCTTTGTTTCATGTAGTGATGGCTCCAGGGAAATTATAAAACATTCACACAAACAGTAACAGTGCTGGAGATGGTGGAAGATTTATTACACTGAATGGCTGTGTGAGTTAAGGTTCATGGAAAACATGTCTGTATTACTGAATCTCCATCCTCCCTGACACATATCCCATGTCCCTGGCCTGTGGTCCATGGGGTTCCTCATCATGAAGCATCTGGTCAACATTGTATTGCATCACACTTTGTTCAAAGCTTCTCCACTCTAACTCCAGGTTGTATAGAACACAGAACAACACCAGGGCATTGAGACCCTCGCTGGGTATATTGAAGGGTTCCATCAGATCTATCTTTAGAAACCCTCCGGCCTGCTCAATGGTCACTCCAGTTGCACTGTCGCACTCTAGTTGCACTGTTGTGTTTCTCCTCTGTAACTGAGTTTGGATTATACTCAGGCACAATTACTCAATCCTTCAGTGGGTCGAGCTGGTCTTCATTTTCTCATGGGATGGTGGTGTCATGGGGAATTCCAACACTCGTAGCCCATTCCCAATTACCCTTGAGAAGGGGGTGGTGAGCCATCTTCTTAAATTCTGCAGCCACCTGGTACAATGCCATTCGGAAAGGACATCCAGGATTATGATGCCACAGTAGTGATGCCAACGCATTACTTTCCAAGTCAGAATGTTGTGTGGTTTAGAAGGGAACCTGAAGCTGGTTGGTGTTCTAGTCTTCTGATATCCTTGCCCGTCTAGGTGATAATTAGTACATATTTGAAACAATTTGTCTCAGGAAATTTGGTGAGTTGCTACAGTCCACCTTGTATGTGGTACACACTGCTGGCAGTGTGTGTCAGTGATGGAGAGAGTCAATGTTTAATTTGGTGGATGGCCTGCTGATCCATTCAGCTCCTCTGCCACGGATGAGCTTCTTGAATATTTCTGAAGCTGCACTCATTCCAGTAAGATGAGCAGATTCCATCACACTGCTGACTTGTGCCTTGTTGACGGAGAACAAGCATTTGGGAGACAGGAGGCGAGTTGCTCATCTCTGAATTCCCAGACTGTGATCGACCCTTGGAGCCACAGTGTTTACAGTTCAGTGTCTGTTCAATGGTCCCAGTGCAGCCCCCACCACCCAGATGTTGATAGTCGAGGATTCTGCAATGGTGCTGCCATTCAACATAAACGGAATATGGTTAGATTACATTCTGTTTGAGATCGTCCTTGCCTGGCACACAACATCCTGCATGTGAAGCTTTACTTGCTGTTTATCAGGTTAAGCCTGAATGTTCTTTAGACGCTAGCTCTGTTGAAGAATCATCCAGATTCGAAGCGTTAGCTGCTCTCTCTCCACAGAAGCTGTCGAACACGCTGAGCCTTTCCAGCATTTTCTGTTTTGTTCAGGTCTCGCTGTTTGTTGATATAGGTTGCTTCAGTCTCTGAGGAATTGTGAACAGTACTGAGCATTGTACAAAGAACAAAGAACAAAAACAGCCTGGGAAACAGGCCCTTCAGCCCAACGAGCCCGTGCCGCCATTTTAATATTACCAGCGCCCCCCTCCACCCACAACCCTTATCTATGATTATGGCAATCCACATTGAGGGAAACGAACTTAGGGACAATTTATTACTTCCGATCAGCCTAATAGCACATCTTTGGGGTGTGGGAGGAAACCGGAGCACCCAGAGAAAACCCACACAAGCACGGGGAGAATGCGCAAACTCCCACAGACACCGGCCCAAATCCATGTGTCTGCACAGCAAACAGTGATAGTCACTGAGCTGTCGTCTTGCCCAGCATCTGGTCCAGTTTAAGCACACACTAATGACATGAAGCACTAGGCCAATCTCCAACATTCAAGAGCAGCCCCAAGTACGACCCATTGCGTGTATGCCCCTCGTTGGACAAGGTGGACCGACTTAAAACCTGTGAATTAAAAGAGAAAAAACATTATCATCCCATATCCCTTTCCATTACCAGGGTCGTCCCACTGTTTATGAACTTTATTTAAAACAATCTCCTATATCCTCCCATCTCCAACCCACTCATGTGCCTAAGTTACTCTTAAACAACTCCAGCATGCCTGCCTCCACCACCTTACTTGACAGAGCATTCCATACCCCCACTACCCTCTGTGTGAAAAACCTCCCTCTAATATCTGTGTTATATCTCTCCCCCCTCACCTTAAGCCCGTGGCCCCTCGTACTGTGTGTCGCTAACATAGGAAATAGCTTACCTCTGTTTACTCTAGCTATACCCTTTATAATCTTATATACCTCGATTAGATCCCCCCTCAGTCACCGTCTTTCAAGGGAAAACAGCCCCAATTTGCTCAATCTTGCCTCATAACCCAGTCCTTCCATACCAGGCAACATCCTGGTAAACCTCCTCTACACTCTCTCCAGAGTCTCCACATCCTTCCGGTAGTAAGGCGACCAGAACTGGATGCAGTACTCCAAATGCGGCCTAACCAACATTCTATACAACTGCAACATTAGACTCCAGCTCTTATATTCTATACCCCTTCCTATAAAGGCTAACATACCATACGCTTTCTTCACAACCTTCTCCACTTGTACTGCCACCTTCAAAGACTTGTGCAGTTGCACCCCCAGGTCTCGCTGCGTTTCTATACTCCTTATGGGCTTTCCCTTTATCATACAACTCCCCCCTACATTATTCTGGCCAAAATGCATCACCTCACATTTATCCAGATTAAACTCCATTTGCCATATATCTGCCCAATATACCAGCCTATCGATATCCCGTTGTGTTAGTGAGCATCCTCATTCTGTATAATGGAAGGAAGGACATTGATAAAGCAGTTGAAGGTGGTTGGGCTTCGGACATCACCCTGAGGAACTCCTTCAGTGATGATCATGAGGCACTGGAAGAATTCCACATTTTCTAATGATCAAGAGCAGGCTGATGGAGCAGTAAATCACCAGAATGGATTTGCCCTGCTTTGTTCCACATTGTCTGGTAGATCCAGTGTTGTAACTGTACTGGAACAGCTTGGCTAGAGGAATGGCTAGTTATGGAGCACAGTTTTTCAGTACCATTGCTGGGGTACTGCCAGGCTGACAGATTTTGCAGTACGCAGCACCTTCAGTCATTTCTTTACCTCACATGCAGTGAATCAAATTGATATCTGTAATGCTGGGACCTCAGGAGGAGGCTGAGGTTAATCATTCTACTCATCACTTCTGGCTGAAGATGGCTGCTAATGTTTCAGCCTCATCGTTTGTACTGATGGTCTGGGTTCCCTCATCAGTAACGATGGGATTCTTGTGGCTTGTTTATAGAAATCATAAAATTCCAAGAATGCAGGAGGCCATTTGGCCCATTGAGTCTACACCATTTTTTTGAAAGAATATCTTACCCAGGCCCTGTCTCTCAAACTCCACATATATGGCCCACTGATTCCCCTAACCTACACACCCTGAGAGTGCTAGAGACAACTTAGCATAGCCAATCATCAAACCTGCACATCTTTGGACTGTGGAAAGAAACCGGAGCACCCGGAGGAAACCCACACAGACAAGGGGAGAAGGTACAAACTCCACATGTACAGTCACCCAAAGCTGGAATTGAACCATGGTCCCTGGTGCTGTGAGGCAGCAGTGCTGACCACTGTGTCCCCTAATGCTAGTGGCATGTCCGACATTTGTTCCATGTCTAACACTATTTATGAGTGGATATGGCAGACTGCAGGTCTCTGATCTGATTCAGAGCTCGATCTATCATATGTTGCCTCCACTCTCCGGGCTGCACGTGGCCATGTGCTGGAGCTTCACCAGGTTCACATCTCGTTTTTAGTTACACCCAAGTCTAATTTGTTAATATATGTAAAGACAATTAGCCACAGTAACACTGTACTGATTGCTGGGAAAAGCCACTGTAAGCTTCCTCTAACTGAAAGAATAAAGTTCGCCCACTCCTGTCTGTCTCACAGATAACTTCATATCCATGCTGCCATAGTCTGTTTTATTTCATGGTCTTTAATTTTACTGCCAAGCTGGTTATTTGTCTATTAACAGTGGACAGTGTATCTAACAAATATTGATAGCTATGGTACTTGTAGTATCATTATGTGTTATTAAACACACTGCCCATTATTAATAGGGATATAATTCTGACTATTCTGTACTGTGATTATTACCATTGGCAGCTGAGCTGAGCCTTCAGCTCATTAATTCATGAGTACATAAGATACAGAAGCAGAATTAGGCCATTCAGCCCATCGGATCCGCTCCGCCATTCGATCATGGCTGATATGCTCCTCATCCCCATTTTCCTGCCATCTCCCCATAACCCTTCAACCCATTACCGATTAAAAATCTGTCTAAATCCTTTGTAAATTTACTCATTGTCCCAGCATCCACCGCACTTTGGGGTAGTGAATTCCACAGATTCAGAAGCCTTTGGGAGTAGTTTCCCCTCAACTCTGTTTTAAATTTGCTGCTCCTTATCCAAAGATGAGGACTTCTCATCCTAGAATGTCCCACCAGTGGAAGCTACTTTATCCGTACCTTTTATCAGCTTCTATATTTCAATTTGATCTCCCCTCATTCTTCTAAATCCCAGAGAGTATAAGACTAAACTGTTCAATCTCTCTTCAGACGACAAACCCTCTGGAATCAATCTAGTGAACCTCCTCTGAACTGCCTCCTATTCCACTACGTCCTTCCTCAAATACGGGGCCTAAAACTGTGCACAACACTCCAGATGCGGCCTCACCTTGTATAGTTGCAACAATACTTTCTTACTTTTATATTCTATAAATGCCAACATTCCATTCATTTTCTTTATCACCTGCTGTAGCTACATGCTAGTTTCCTGGGACTCATGAACGAGGACAACTATATTCCTCTGCACCGGAGCACCCTGAAGTCTCTCACCATTTAGATAATAAGTTGCCTTGCCATTTTTCCAACCAAAATGCATGACCTCACACTCATCCATGTTAAAGTCCATCTGCCACATTTTGTCCACTCTCCTAACTTATCTATATCCATTCTTATTTCTGCATTGCAACTTACTGTCCTGCCTCCTGGGGTGTAAGAGTTCCTGGGCTGTAAACTCTGGGAATCCCTTCCTAATCCTCTCCACCTCGATCTCTGCCTTAACTTTTAAAATGATCCTTCAGCTCTGTTTAACACACATTTGAGTGTGGATCCCTCAGGATAGAACTCATCAGATTCCAATGTCATTTGTTAACTGCCTCACTGATATACAGCAGTTTTATACTTTTAATCAAACTGAGAAGCTTACAGACTTAAACATCTACAATCGGAATGACAAATTAACTCGTTTGAACATGTGACCTCCCATCTATGGAATTTCTACGAGCATGTAATTGTCTTGTTTATCTTTTTTATTCTGATGAATGTTTTGAGAATAATTATAAATGAACATTTAAAGCTTTCACTCCTGGATCTCGCTGTTTATTGTAATTCAGGTTCAGACACATCACTGACTGGTTTGTACTGACTGTGGAGGTGAGAATATCTGTAGCTGTTACGCTCTGACCTGGAGATCAGAGAGGGAAAGATTACAGGAACCAGAGTAAATCCGTGGTGTTTAACAATAACACTAATACTGACAGGAATGATGTGTAGTGATTAGTAATGGCACTATTACTGACACTGAATAATTTGCAGTGTCAAACATCCAATTATTATAAACAATCTCACAAAGTTTGGCACTTATCTCAGTGCCTGTATTTTACAGTCTGGATTCCTCAGAGCCGCAGACAGAACCTTCACTCCTGAATCTACCATGTTATTGTGATCCAGGCTAAACACAAAGTGAGAAATACATTAAAATCAGCCGAATTTTCACCAGGAAAAGAACCTGGGCCTATTTTTATATCAGAAACTTAGCACCAGTGGGGAACGGATTCAAGTTACGATACTACACCTTAACCAATTGTCATTTCAGCTGAATGGAAAAGAAAAGTCATCTGTGGAAAATGATGAAAAAAATTGCTCTCACTGGTTTGCCTACTGGTGAAAATCACCTTTACATCTCTCAAAATATATATTTTTGTTCAATTGTTCTTGGATTTGGGTGTCACTGGTTAAACCAGCATTTGTTGCCCACTGCTAATGGCTCCTAGGGGATGTGAGTGTAATCAGAGATGGGTAATGAATGCCAGTCTAGCCAGCAATGTCCACACCCTGTGAACAAGTAATTTTTAAACATATCCCTCATTCTGGTCTCATTTCCTGATCATCAGAATTACTTTCCTGACGTGAGGGCTCGGGTAGTGCACTAGAAAGCTTTAGATTGGCTAGGAGGGAGTTGAAGAGTGAGCTAAGAAGGGCTAAAAGAGGACATGAGAAGACTTTGGCTGATAGGGTTAAGGAGAATCCTAAGGCGTCCTATAGGTATGTCAAGAACAGAAGGTTGGTTAGGGCAAGATTAGGGCCAGTTATAGACAGCAGAGGGAAGTTATGTGTGGAACCGGAGGAGATTGGAGAGGCATTGAACCAATATTTCTCTTCGGTGTTCACGCAGGGGGGACATGGATATAGCTGAGGAGGACACTGGGTTGCAGGGGAGTAGAATTGACAGTATTACAGTTGATAAGGAGGATGTGCTGGGCATTCTGGAGGGTCTGAAAATAGATAAGTCCCCTGGTCCGGATGGGATTTACCCCAGGATTCTCTGGGAGGCAAGAGAAGTGATTGCAGAACCTCTGGCTCTGATCTTCAGGTCGTCGTTGGCCTCTGGTATAGTACTGGAAGATTGGAGGTTAGCGAATGTTGTCCCATTGTTGAAGAAGGGGAACAGAGACTTCCCCAGGAATTATAGACCGGTGAGTCTCACTTCTGTTGTGGGCAAGGTTTTAGAAAAAATTATTAGGGATAGGATTTATAGTTATTTGGAGAATAATAAATTGATTGGAGATAGTCAGCATGGTTTTGTGGCGGGTAGGTCGTGCCTTACTAACCTTATTGAGTTTTTTGAGAAAGTGACCAAAGAGGTGGATGGGGGTAAGGCAGTGGACGTGGTGTATATGGATTTTAGTAAGGCGTTTGATAAGGTTCACCATGGTAGGCTTCTGCAGAAAATGCAGATGTATGGGATTGGGGGTGATCTAGGGAATTGGATCAGGAATTGGCTAGCGGGTAGGAGACAGAGGGTGGTGGTTGATGGTAAATATTCATCATGGAGTTCGGTTACGAGTGGTGTGCCTCAGGGATCTGTTTTGGGGCCACTGCTGTTTGTAATTTTTATTAATGATCTGGATGAGGGTATAGTTGGGTGGATTAGTAAATTTGCTGATGACACCAAAGTCGGAGGTGTGGTAGATAGTGAGGAAGGGTGTCATAGTTTGCAGGAAGACTTAGACAGGTTGCAGAGGTGGCGGATGGAGTTTAATGCGGAGAAGTGTGAGGTAATTCACTTTGGTAGGAATAACAGATGTGTTGAGTATAGGGCTAACGGGATGACTTTGAATAGTGTGGATGAGCAGAGGGATCTAGGTGTACGTGTACACAGATCCCTGAAAGTTGGGAATCAAGTAGATAAGGTTGTTAAGAAGGCATATGGTGTCTTGGCGTTTATTGGTAGGGGGATTGAATTTAGGAGTCGCAGCGTCATGTTGCAACTGTACACAACTCTGGTGCGGCCGCACTTGGAGTACTGTGTGCAGTTCTGGTCCCCACATTACAGGAAGGATGTGGAGGCTTTGGAGAGGGTGCAGAGGTGGTTTACCAGGATGTTGCCTGGTATGGAGGGGAGGTCCTATGAGGAGAGGCTGAGGGATTTGGGGTTGTTTTCGCTGGAAAGAAGGCGGCTAAGAGGGGATCTTATTGAAACATATAAGATGATTAGAGGTTTAGACAAGGTGGATAGTGATAGCCTTTTTCCTCTGATGGAGAAATCTAGCACGAGGGGGCATGGCTTTAAATTAAGGGGGGGTAGTTATAGGACGGATGTCAGGGGTAGGTTCTTTACCCAGAGGGTGGTGAGGGATTGGAATGCCCTGCCTGCTGCAGTTGTAAATGCGCCTAGTTTGGGGGCGCTTAAGAGATCCATGGATAGGTTTATGGATGAAAAGGGATTGGTTTAGGTTAGTGGGTCATTGTTTTTTAACTGGTCGGCGCAACATCGTGGGCCGAAGGGCCTGTTCTGCGCTGTAATGTTCTATGTTCTATGAATCTCTCTGACCCTGCCAAATTTCCAGAAATTCAAATCATTTCTATTGTTACATAAATCCAGGATTTTATGAGAATTGTACAATTTACTGACAGTTACATGATAAAGCTGTGATTCCCTGTACTACTTAACTCTTGACATTAGATTAATCTGTATATCTCAGGGTGAGTTAAATTGTGAAGCTGTGCTAACTTTTGCTGGAAGATACATCCCCTGGATTTTACACAATAAGGAAAGATTATTCTCCCATTGGAAAGCTGAAATATTTCTGCTTGAACAGTTGATGGGGGAAGGACTGTCTCCCACTTTATTCCACATTAAACAGGCTCCACACTTACTGCAGGTACGGCTAGTGTTCTATTTCCGGGAGTTCCCTCTTCCCAGTAGATCCTCACACAGGAAACGGATTATCCGAAAATCCTGTTTCATATCACTGACAGTTTGACTGGAGATTTTCCAGCAGCAAGTTTCCTCATTCGGGAAATTCTGGATTCCTCAGCTCAGATCTAAGCTCTGCAGTCCTGCCACATTGAGCTGTGAATGGTGGTGCACGATGAAACAGAGAAGGAGGAGGCTTCACAAACATCCCATCCTCATGACAGAGACTATCACATCAGTGCAAAAGATATGGCTCAAATATTTGTAACTAACTTCAGTGGTTGAACCATCCAGAGGTCCCCATCATCACAGATATGCCTTCAGCTAATACAATTTGCTCCAAATGGTGTCAAGAAATAGCTGACGGCACAGAATACTGCAAACATCATCGGTCTTGTCAATATTCCAGTAATTATACTGAAGATTACTGCTCCAGAACTTGCTCTGTTCCTAGCCAAGCTGTTCCAATAGAGCTACAACACTGACATTTACCCAAAATAGTAGGAAATTTCCCAGGTATGACCATACACAAAAAAGGAGAGAAGAAATCCAATCTGTCCATTTACCACCCCATCAGTCTACTCTCCATCATCAGCACAGTATGGAAGGCTTCACTGAGATTATCAAATGGCATTGAATTGGCAATGACCTGCTCACTGGCTCTGAGCTTGTGCTTACTCAGGGTCACTCAGTCCTTTACCTCATTACAGCCTTGATGCAAACATGGACAACACAGCTGAACTCAGGATGTGAGATGAGAGTGACTGTCCTTGACGTCAAGGCAGAATATGACCACATGTAGCAAAAAGGAGCCAGTGAAAAACTGAAATCAATGGAAATAAGAGAAAAACCTTTCTGCTAATTGGAGCAACACCAGCACAAAGGAAGATAGTTGTGGTTGTTGGACCATCTACAAGATGCAGTGCAGCAACTCACCATGGCTCATTATACAGCACCGTCCAGTCTTGTGATGATTTTTATCCCTGGAAGGACAAGGGCAGCAGATGAATGGAAACATCTCCACCTGGTTGTTCCCTTCCAAGATACACACCATCCTGACTTAAAAATATATCATTGTTCCTTCACAGTGACTTGATCAAAATCCTGGGATTCTCTTTCTCACAGCACTGTGGTTGCACCTAAACCATAGGAGTCCCTAAATACACTGCCAGAGATGTAATTGTGAACATAGTTGCTTTCCAAGCAGTTGATACAGGTTTAATTCCCAGATATCTCAGTTTGTTGGAGTGGATGAAGAGAGGGCCAGAAGGCAGTAACCCACAATCGAAAAGACTGGGTCAATCCAATTTAGTCAAGTCTGCGGTTCCAGACTGGAACAGTAGTGTTAAACTTAGCTGAGGATCGGACGGTCAACTGATCATTCAGCTACTCTGAGCCGGCCCGTGCTGAGTTCAAAAGGAAAATGGTAAATCTAATATCAACACAGGAAAAGTAAATTCATTGGTTGGTTAAAAAAAAAATGCTGTTTGTGACTGGCTTTATATTGCTGCGAATGGGAGGAAGCAACAGAAAGGGTCAGTGACGGTTCTGCTGTTGATGTTGTGTACACGGATATTCAAAAATCATCTGATGCAGTGACACAACAGACTTGTGGCATAAGCTCATTAAATAAATGGGAAAGTCGCAATGTGGATACAAAATTGGATGAATAAAGAGTAATGGATATTTTCCAGGCTGGAGGATGTCTGTAGTGGAGAACCCTAGCGGTCAGTATTGGGATCCTTGCTTTTCCCTGATATATATCAATGATCTCGGTGTTTACAGTCTTGAGGACAATTTCAAAGTTTGTTGATCACAGAAATCTTTGAAGCATCAGAAACTGAGAGGAGGGGAGCTTGGGACTGAGAAACAGACCATGGTGGAGCATGCAGATAGGAGGCAGATTAAGTTCAATGCAGAGACGTGTGAGGTGAGACTTTCAGGAAACATGAACATGAGGAAGCAATATAAAATAATCGGTAGAATTGTTAACGGATTGCAGGATCAGAGGGACTGGACGTATATTACATCGACCGTTGCCGTTAGCAGGGCAAATGTAGGTAGCAGTTAAAGAATACAGTATCTTGCGCTTTACTGTTATGAAATTGTTTGTGGGCATCAGATAATATTTCATGAGTTTAAGTTTAATTTGTGTTTCTATGCTTGTGAGCTCAGAAAGGGCCAAAACTTTAATTTCACTTCATGTTAAACAAAGCTGCCTGCCTGGTTTCACTGTAAACTGTCCCTGCATTTTAATTTAAGGTTTACGACAGTGTACGAGTTATAGAGGTTAAAAAAAGGTTGCTTATATTCAGAGGCCCACAATGAATGATAGAAACACTGAGTTTCAGTTGCAACCAGTTAACCCAAGAAGCAAGATGGTGTTCACAGAGGCTGCCAGTAAAGGCAGGGCAATGCAGGGATTCAGAAAGCAGAACCCAAAAGATAAATCACCGTCAGAAACCAAGAAGGAAGAGTAACAGGAAGATAGAAGTCAAAGTGACAAAAAACCTGAATCTCTACAAGCTACTGCTCCTGAAGTTAAAGAGACGAGCAGAGAGAGGCTCCCAGTTACAGACAGAGCTGTTAGGTGCAGACACGGTAAAGTTTGCTCACGAGAATCCAGATATCTGATGTAATCCTAAAGTTGGTGACACCTTCATACAGTATATGAGGCACTGGTGTCTGTTGGTATGGCTGAATATGAAGGAATAATGAAAAGAAACGTTGAAATACTGGAGGGAGATCCTTGGCGAAGCCATCTGAGAGGAAGCGTTGTTTGTGAAAAGATTCCAAAGGCTGCTTTGTTTTCTAGAGTGAAACTGAGAGACATTCGTGTGGAAGCAAGAGTCCCAGTCAGACTAGTTTTTTTTCCCCCCCACAGTGTGACAAACATTTGGGGGATTTGAAGAATCCACTGAATTTACTTCGAGTGGCAGTTTCAGAGAGTGGTGTATCTGACCACAGGTGGCTTGTTGGTTTACGTTGACTGTGTACTTACTGAAAACATTAGAGCATAAGATCTATTTTGTAACTTGTGTCATCCTTACAGACCTGTAGACATCTGTGAAGTTAGATAGGGTCCAGTACTGATGCATTGTAGTTATTTTAGCAAAGATTTTAGTGTATTGTTAAAAGTTAATTGACTACCTTGTTATTCTGTTCATCTATATTTCTAAAAAAAGAGTTATGATCTATTCAGCCAGTGTTCTGCTCTTAGACCTGACTGTCCAATAGTCAGCTGGGATCATAACATTGTCAATAGGGGCATAGAGTACAAGAGCAAGGAGGCTGTGCTGAATCTGTAAAATACATTAGTTAGATCTCACTTCAGCATGTCATACTTTAGGAAGGCTTAGAACATTGGAGAGAGTGCTGAAGAGGTTTACAAGATCAGTTACAGAGATGTGAAATTTCAGCCACGAGGTTCAATTGGAGGGGTTTTGGCTGTTCTTCTTGCAGGGAAGAATGTTAAGAGGAGATTCGATAGAAATGTTCGAGATAATAAGGGTGGTAGACAGAAAGGTAGCAAAAAAAAATGTTGCCGCTCGGACAAGGATCAAGAACAAGCTTTAAAGTGATCTGTGAAAGAAGCAAATGTGAAGTGAGGAAAGCCTGTTTGTTTTACACAGTGTCTGGTTCAGATCTGGAATTGAGGTGGAGGTGATATTACGAGGCTGCAGTCAGAACCATGGTGAATAAAAGCACATGTGTTGCTGTAACGTAACAGGGAGGTTTATTTTCACAAGTACTTATGCACACCATAAGGTTTAGTACTTACCCGGCAGGAAGAGTCAATGATCAGGCAGGCTGATCTCCCAGGATAAGGCTATCACAATGCACTCTGGGTGTGCTGACCCCCTGCGATGTCCCAATGCCAGATATTCGACTGCAGAATTTGTGGTAATGGGGGACTGTGTTTGCACTCTGCCCCATTTATTTCAGGCAATGTTGGCACCATCCCCAAAGGCAGCCAGCAGGATTTTCAAACACAGCAGCTCTGGAGGGAGCAGCAAGAGAGCTCTGTTTACTGAATGAGGGGCTGAAATGACAGAAAGCAGGGCAAGGGTTACGCCCCCAATCATTAATTCCTCCTGGAGGGACTCCTCCCGGATGCGCAGGCTCGGAGGGAGGTCCTGTTCCCTCAGGATGGGAGGAGGTTATCCCATCATTACAAGCCAGTCTGGATGGAGATTGCTGCGAGGTGAGGAGGTTTCAGACATGTGGATACAGTGTGGATCAATGTCCCGATGTGTTCTGACACGGTGAGTGCAGCACAGCCTGATATGTGAATAAGGATGAGAGTGAAATTGTAGAAAGAACATCTCCACCCAGACACTGGCAATGCAAAGGCAGCAGCATTGACTGTCAGAGACATGTCCGTTAGGCTGGCACCAGCATAGGCTAGAGCAGGGTTCACCAACATATTCACTGGGCAAACACATAGAACATAGAACATTACAGCGCGGAACAGGCCCTTCGGCCCACAATGTTGCGCCGACCAGTCTTATTTTTAAAAAAAAACATTGACCCACTAATCTAAACCAATCCCTTTTCGTCCATAAACCTATCCACCAATCTCTTAAACGCCCCCAAACTAGGCGCATTTACAACTGCAGCAGGCAGGGCATTCCAGTCCCTCACCACCCTCTGGGTAAAGAACCTGCCCCTGACATCCGTCCTATAACTACCCCCCCTTAATTTAAAGCCATGCCCCCTCGTGCTAGATTTCTCCATCCGAGGAAACAGGCTATCACCATCCACCCTATCTAAACCTCTAATCATCTTATATGTTTCTATAAGATCCCCTCTTAGCCGCCTTCTTTCCAGTGAAAACAACCCCAAATCCCTCAGTCTCTCCTCATAGGACCTCCCCTCCATACCAGGCAACATCCTGGTAAACCTCCTCTGCACCCTCTCCAAAGCCTCCACATCCTTCCTGTAATGTGGGGACCAGAACTGCACACAGTACTCCAAGTGCGGCCGCACCAGAGTTGTGTACAGTTGCAACATGACGCTGCGACTCCTAAATTCAATCCCCCTACCAATAAACACCAAGACACCGTACGCCTTCTTAACAACCTTATCTACTTGATTCCCAACTTTCAGGGATCTATGTACACATACACCTAGATCCCTCTGCTCCTCCACTCTATTCAAAGTCCTCCCGTTAGCCCTATACTCAACACATCTGTTATTCCTACCGAAATGGATTACCTCACACTTCTCCGCATTAAACTCCATCCGCCACCTCGCGGCCCAGCTCTGCAACCTATCCAAGTCACCCTGCAAACTTCGACACCCTTCCTCACAATCTACCACACCTCCGACTTTGGTGTCATCAGCAAACTTACTAATCCACCCAACTATACCTTCATCCAGATCATTAATAAAGATTACAAACAGCAGTGGCCCCAAAACAGATCCCTGAGGCACACCACTCGTAACCGAACTCCATGATGAATAATTACCATGAACCACCACCCTCTGTCTCTATCTGCTAACCAATTCCTGATCCAAGTACCTAAATTACCATGGCAATGTTTTTCTCACTCAAGGGGCCAATGAGTAAATTTCAGAATGATCAAGTTTGGCACAGCAGAAATTTCAATTAAAAACTAAACTGAGATATGAAAAGAAACAACTTGCTGAGCACAATAATGAGGAATAAATAAAGGTGATGATTAGAGTTTAATCCTCATCAATCACAAATTGTTTCTCTCCCACATTTGCTGCAGATTGGCTCAAAAACCAAAAAGAAATGCTCCTTGCAGATTCTTTCATTCAAACTGAACTGTGTGACTGAGATTTTGGAAACTCGCTCCGGGGGCCGCATTGAGGGTCACAGTCACCTCTTGGTCCACACGTTGGACAGCTCTGGGCTACTGCATGTGTTTGATGAGTGAGGAATAATTTATGTGTTTGGAAAGAGAACAAACACCATCAGGGAATGAGTGAAGAAGAGTGGAGACATCCAGGTCTTGCCCTCCTTACACCAATGGAAGATGAAGTGCTGGATCAGGAAGGCCTGGGGGCAGAGTGGGTAATTACTGTTGGTGAGATGGGTTGAGTGGGTGGCCTAATGAATGGGCACAGGAGAGTGTCTGGTGAGGACAAAAAACATAGAACTTGTGCATCCATCACTGGTCACAGAGAGCAGTCTGAAGGACGTATTGGGATAAGAACAAAATAACTGAGTGGCAGAAAGCCATCACGGTGGTTCTAATTGTAGTCACAATTATTTTCCTGCTCGCTCCTCTGTAACCCTTGATACACCTCTCACTGTTCCACTCACTCGCAACCATCAAAGAAATAAATTTCTCCTCATCTCAGTCTTAAGAGACTGACAATTACATTTTAAAATTCATCCCCTTGTTCTAGTCTCGCTGACAAGAAGAAACAGCCTCTCAGCAACCACCCTGTCTCATCCCCTCGGGATATTATTCATCTCAGTGTGATCACCTTTTAATCTTCTGAACTTTATAGACGTGGTTCCAATCTGCTCAAATTTTCCTCGATGAATAAACATCTCTATCAGTCAAGTAGACTTTCTCTGAACTTGTTCTAATACAATTCTATCCTTTCTTCTGTAAAGAGCCTAACACTATACACATTTCTCCAGTTGCGTTCTAACGAAGGCTGTGTAAAACTGCAGCAAAACTTCCCTACTCTTACATTCCATTCCTATTGCAATAAAAAACATGAAGAAACAGGAGCAGAAATCAGCCATTCAGTCCTTCAAAACCCGCACCAACATTCAATGTGATCATGGCTGATCTTTTACTTCAACACCATTTCCAGCATTATCTCTACATTTCTTGACGTTTTTAATCAGTAGAAATATATCCAGCTCAGTCTTGCACAAACTGAATGACTGTTCCCCAAAGCTCTCTGGGGGAAAAAATTCCAAACATTCACCAGCATTCTAATGGGAAACAAATACCCCTCATCTCAGCCTAAGTAACTGCCCCTTATTCTCAGACTGTGTCCCAGGTTTCAGACCCTCCAGCAAGGGGAAACATCCTTTTTGCATCTGGCCTATTGAACCCCGTCAAGTAGTGTAGGTTTGAATAAGTTCAGCTATCATTCTTCTAAAGGCCTGAGAATAAAAGTGTTTTTGTTCCTGAGGACAACCCACCTGTCCCTGGATCCGTTGTAATGAATGTTCTTTACATACCTAGTACATCTTTCTTTCAGTCAGGGGACCAAAACTGTATGAAAAATTCCAGGTGTAGTCTTTCAAAGGCTGCATATAATTGCAGGAAGACATTTTTCCTCAACTCAAATCCTTTTAGAATAATGGCTAAAATACTATTTGTTATCTTAACTGCTCTCGCTTTCAGTGCCTCATGAACAAGATACCAAAATAACTTTGGAGTTGCCTTAATTTCTGTTTTTTTCTGGAAAATTAGATAACCTCACATTTTTACGCACTGTAGTTTACCTGGCAAACTTTTGGCCACTCCCTGAGCCTCTCCACATCCCCTTGAAACATCTTTGCATCCTCCTCAATTCAGATTTCCACCTGGTTTTCCATTCATTGCAAATTTGGAAATATTATAGGTTTGATCCCCACATCCAGATCATTGATATAGATTCTGAATAGCTGAGACCCAAACACTGTACTCCACTAGTTAGGGGCTGTCAACCCAAAAATAACCCATTTATTTCAACTCCTTGTTTCTGTCCACTAACCAGTTCTCAATCCATACTGGTGTATTCCACCCAATCCCACGTGCTCCAATTTTCTTTAATAACCTCTCGTGTGTGAATCATCCAACTATAGAATCCCCAGTGTAGGAAGAGGTCATTCGGCCCATTGAGATAATCTGAGATTATTTTACCAAGGTCCGTTCCCCACAACATCACAAATTTACTAGGGCTAATCCACCTAACCTACACATCTTTGGACACTACGGGCAATTTTACGATGGCCAATCCAGCTATCCAGCACATCTTTAGAGTGTGGGTGGGAACCAGAGAAAAAACAGGCAGACGTGGGAAGAACGTACAAACTCCACACCGACAGACACCCAAGGCTGGAACTGACTCAGGGTCCCTGGCAGTGTGATACAGCTGTGCTGACTGCTGTGTCATATTTTGGCCTTGGAGGGAGTGCAGAGGAGGTTTACTAGGCTGATACCAGAGTTGAGGGGGTTGAGCTTTGAGGAGAGGCTGAATAAACTAGGCTTGTACTCGTTAGAGTTTAGAAGAATGAGGGGAGATCTCATTGAGACATATAAGATGATGAATGGGATGGATAGGATAGAGGTGGAGAGACTCTTCCCGCTCAGAAAGGATAGTAGGACTAGGGGGCACAGCCTCAAGATAAAGGGGGGGGGGGGGCGGTTTAGAACGGAGTTGAGGAGGAACTTCTTCACTCAAAGGGTGGTGAATCTCTGGAATTCTCTGCCTGTTGAAGTGGTGGAGGCTACCTCGCTAAATATTTTTAAGACGCGGGTTGATGGGTTTTTGATAAGAGAGGGGATTAAGGGTTATGGGGAGAGGGCGGGAATGTGGAACTGAGCCACGACAGATCAGCCATGATCTTATTGAATGGCGGGGCAGGCTCGAAGGGCTAGATGGCCTACTCCTGCTCCTATTTCTTATGTTCTTATGTTCTTATGTTCGCCTTTCATAAATCCATGTTGGCCCTGTCTAATCCTACCATTAATTCCTCAGTGTTCTGTTATCGCTTTCTTTACTATAGATCACTGAAGTATCAATGTCAGACTAACAGATCTCCAGCTGCTTGTTTTCCCGTAACCCCACATATTTACGCTGTTAAGCCCCCTAAGCGACACACCTTGGACGCTAAGGGGCAATTTAGCATGGCCAAATCCACCTAACCTGCACATTTTGTGGACTGTGGGAGGAAACAGGAGCACCCAGAGGAAACCCACACAGAAACAAGGAGAACGTGCAAACTCCACACAGACTTCGTCCAAAACTGGAATGAATCCGGGTCCCGATGCTATGCGGCAGCAGTGCTAACCATGGTGCCACATCTTCAATTAATCCAATACAAATTAGCAACAGCTGGAATAGCATTTGCTGCTGTTTTTCAGATGAAATGTATTTTTATTGAAATGCCACACATTTGCACATCACGGTGTCTCAAAACAGCTTGTTTTGTTTTTGGCACTGGAGTGTGCTTCTGCAGGAAGGTTCTTGAATACATTCTATGAACTGATCTTCCATTCAACTTTTGACAATCTAATTCTTGCAAAAGACCTAATTCACAAACGAATTATACAGTAAACGGGAGAACCCATCAGAGCATTGATTTACAGATGGATCTGTGTGTACAAGTGCACAGATCCCTGAAAGGGGCGACACGGGTGGATGAGGTGGTCAAGAAGGCACACAGCATGCTTGTCTTCATCGACCACAGCATCGAGTATACAAGTTGGCAGTTATGTAACAGCCAGATGAAACTTTAATAAGGCCACATTCGTAATATTGCTCGCAGTTCTGTTCACCACACTCTCAGAAGGATGTGGATGTTTTGGAAAGGGTGCAAAGAAGGTTTACCAGAATATTGCCTGATCAAGGAGGGTTAAGGTATGAGAAGAGGCTGGATAATCACAGACTGCTTTCACTACAAGTAGGGAGACTGAGAGGTGACCTGATAGAGATATAGGCAATTTTGAGCAGCATCGACATGGTGGATAGTCAGAGACTTTTTCTCAGTGTGGAATGGTCAACTACAAGAGGGCACAGAATGAAGATGTGAGGGGCAAAGTTTGGGGAGATGTGTGGGATAAGTTTTCACACAGAGGGTATTAGGTGCCTGGAATGCACTGCCAATGGAGGTGGTAGAAGCAGGCACGTTACTAATGTTCAAGGTGTATCTTAATAGACACATGAACAAGAGGCAGAGGAATAGAAACAGCGTATGGGCAATAAGTACTGGGTTCTGAATAAGGATTAGGAGTCAGGCTGCTTGGGCCGAAGGGCCTGTTACTGTGTTGTGTGGTTCTTTGTTCTTCTTTGTATATGAAGATTAAAATCACCCGTGATTACTGTAGTATGTTTTTACAAGACCCCATTATTTTTCCTGTCAGAGATTCTGAATATTGTTAGCGGCGATTAAATGATTCCCACAAGTGACCTTTTAACTTTGCTAATTCCTGTCTCTATCCAAACTGATTTTGCATCTTGATCACTGGAACTAAGTTCACCTCTCGCTACCGTACTGTCATCTGTTACTAACAGCGAGACTCCACCACCATGTCCTGTCCCCCATTTACTGTCATCTATTCACTCTTCCCCCCTTTCACAAATCAATGGATGCCGTGTCCGGGGAGAGCTGTGCACATCTGAGGAGAAGGAGAGAACCTCAGAGGGTGAACCATAACATTATTCCCCTACACCCTCAACATAAGGATCTGTGGGACTGACATCCCATTGCTCAGGGATCAGAGAGAGAAGCAACAAGAGTCAGAGGAAAAGCAATTTTCCTTATTCATAACTGACACCAATAGTAACGGGCAGTGTTTTTATACAAATACCAGCAATCAAATTATATTGCTGAATACTCAGTTATTATAAACACAATCTCTCACAGTCTACTCCTTACACCCATTTCCGCATTTTACAGTCTGGATTCACCCCTGAATCTCCCAGTTTATTGTCACCCAGATTCAGATCTATCCGAGTGGTCTGTACTGAGAGCAGAGGCCAGGTCCTCGGCACAAGAATCTGAGAGATCATTACCATTCAGACTGGAGATCAGACAGAGAAAAATAACAGGCATCAGGATAAATTTCCACTGTTTTTAAGAATAAGATCATTAACAATAATAATGAATGTAGTGCTGTACAAGAAACTCAACTTCAGTTGATACAGAAGGCAAAATACTATTGATGCTGTAAATCTGAAATATGTATAAATACGTTGGAAAGTCTCATCCAGGTCAGGCAATATCTGTGAAGAAACAGATTTAGTTTCAGTTCAATTAGCTAAAATTAGAACTTGGAAATAGCAGTGAATTAAATTGTTTTAAGTGACAGGGAGCTGGGGATGGGCGGGTGACAAGGAAATAACAAAACGGAAGTGCCAGAGTGGTTAAATGACAAAAAGGATGATGGTGAAAGGGCAGAGCACAGGATTCCCATGTCCTTACCCTGAGTCACAGGGAGAGACATGGGATGGTCAGTGGCTCAGGAATGGAGTGTGTGGTGGGATTGGAGATGATGAGAGAGGGACCTTTCTCATGCTGCCAGTGGTTCGGGTCTGGAATTACAGCCGGAAAGTGTGGTGGAGGGAGGCTGCATCGAAGCAGTCAAGAAGGAATTAGATGATTATGTGAATAGAAATGAGCGAGGATACAAGAAAAAGGCTGGAGAATGACACACATTCCTAATGCTAATTCGGTGAGCTGGTGCAGACACGATGGGCCAAATGGCCTCATTGTGCACTGTAACAATTCTGCAAAAATAATGGTTGGAAATGTATCGATATTTCAACTGGAAGTTGGTGATGTTGCAGCGTGGACAGTGTTAGTAGCCAGAGACCTCAATGAAATGTTAATACTGATAGGCAAAGGGATCTGGGTGTAGAGGTACTCAGGGGTTCCTCATCATGAAGCATCTGATCAACACTGTATTGCATCACACTTTGTTCAGAACTTCTCCGCTCTAACCCCAGGTTGTCTAGCGTACAGCACAACACCAGGACATTTGGGACCCTCGCTGAGTATATTGAATAGTTCCATCACACTGCTGACTTGTGCCTTGGAGATGGTGGACAAACATTTGGGAGACGGGAGGTGAGTTCCTCATCTCTGAATTCCCAGGCTGTGATCTATCCTTGGAGCCACAGTGTTTACAGTTCAGTGTCTGTTAAATGGTCCCAGTGTGCCCCCATCACTCAGGATGTTAATGGTTGAGGATTCAGCGATGGTGCTGCCATTCAATGTAAAGGGAATACGGTTAGATTCCCTTCTGTTGGAAATGGTCCTTGCCTGGCATTTGTGCAGTGAAACATTACTTGCCATTTATCAGGTTAAGGTGAACGTTCTTTAGACATTTAGACGCTAGCTCTGCTGAAGAGTCACCCAAATTTGAAGGTTAGCAGTTCTTTCTCCACAGAAGCTGTCAGGCATGCTGGGATTTTCCAGTATTTTCTGTTTTGTTCAGGTCTTGCTGTTTATGGACACGGACTGCTTCAGTCTGAGGAATTGTGAGCAGTACTGAGCATTGCACAATTAGTGGGCATCCTCACTTCTGACCTTATAATGGCAGGAAGGTCATTGATAAAGCAATTGAAGGTGGTTGGGCTTCTGAGGAACTTCTGCAGTGATGTTCATGAAGCACTGGAAGGATGACACTTCTCTGATGATCAAGAGCAGACTGATGGAGTAGTAATTCACCAGAATGGATTTGTCCTGCTTTGTTCCACATTGTCCGGTAGATCCAGTGTTGTAGCTGTACTGGAACAGCTTGGCTACAAGAATGGCTAGTTATGGAGCACAATTCTTCAGTACCATTGCTGGGGTACTGCCAGGCTGACAGATTTTGCAGTACGCAGTGCCTTCAGTCATTTCTTTACCTCACTTGCAGTGAATCAAATTGTCATCTGTAATGCGGAGCCTCATGAGGAGGCCGAGATTAATCATTCTACTCAGCAGCTCTGGCTGAAGGTGGCACTGATGCTCTGGGTTCCCCCATCAGTAATGATGGAATTCTTGTGGCACGTTTATAGAATCATACAATTCCCAGTGTAGGAGGCCCTTTGGCCCATTGAGTCTTCACCAATTCTTTGAAAGAATATCATACCCAGGCTCCATCTCTGGAACTCCACATATATGGCCCACTAATCTCCCTAACCTACATACCCCGTGACACTGAGGGACAACTTAGCATAGCTAATCAACCGAACGTGCACATCTTTGGACTGTGGGAGAAAATTGGAGTACCCAGAGGAAACCCACACAGACATGGAGAATGTGCAAACTGTACACATAAAGGCACCCAAGGCCGGAACTGAACCCTGGTCCTTCGTGCTGTGAGGCAGCAGTGCTATCCACTGTGCCACCGTGACACCTAATGTAACTAGCATGTGTAACATTTGTTCCATGTCTAACACTATTTATGACTGGATATGGCAAGACTGCAGATCTCTGATCTGATCCATTGGTTTTGTATGATTGAGCTCGGTCTATCATATGCTGCATCCGCTCTGTGGTCTGGTGGCTGTGTGCTGGAGCATCACCAGGTTCACATCTCATTTTTAGATAAACCCAAGTCTAATTTGTTAGTGTATGTAAAGAAAATTAGTCGTAGTAACACAGTACTGGTTGCTGGGGAAAGCTACTGTCAGCTTCCTATAAATGAAAAGGTACAGTTCACCTCTCTTGCCTGTTTCCTGTCACTCAGATAACTTCATATCCAGGCTGCCTTTGCCTCCTTTATTTCGTGGTCTCCAAATTTGCTCCCAAGCTTATTGTGCGTTTATTAATAGCGGACAGTGATTTTAATAACACAAATACTGATAGCAATGGTATATTTGGTATCATTATTTATGTTCTTAAAAGCAATGTCCATTATTAATAGGGACATGATTCAGACTATTCTGCACTGTGATTATTGCCATTGCCAGCTGAGCTGTAAGCTCTGGAATTCTCTTCATAACCCTCCCCACCTCCATCTCTGCATTCTCTTTTAATATGCTCCTTAAGCATCTTAATACAAATTTGAGAGTGGATCCCTCGGGACAAAACTCATCAGAATTCCATGTAGTTAGTAATCTGCCTTACCAATATACAGCAGTTTCTATGTTTAATCAAACTGAGAAACAGACATAAACATCTATAATATGAATGACAAATTAAACTAAATTGAACATGTGACCAGCCATATCTGGTAATTCTATAAACATTTAATTGTTTTGACCATCTTTTTTATTCACATGAATGGTTTTGAGAATAATTATAAATGATTAGTTAAATCTTTCACTCCTGAATCTCTCAGTTTATTGTAACTCAGGTTCAGACACATCACTGACTGGTTTGTACTGAGAGCAGAGGTGAGAATATCTGAGGCTCCGAACTGGAGATCAGAGAGAGAAAGATTTCAGGAATCAGAGTGAATCCGTGATGTTTAACACGAATACTGACAGGAATGATGTGGAATGGTTATTAATGACACTATTACTGACACTGATAATAATTTACAGTGTTAGACATCCACTGATTATTAACACAATCTCACACAGTCTGATACTTACTCCAGTTTCTGTATTTTACATTCTGGATTCCTCAGAGCCTCAGACAATAGTTTCACTCCTGAATCTCCCACTTTATTGTCACACAGACTAAATGGAGAAAGTGAGAAACACGTTAAATTCAGGTTAATATTCAGCAGGAAAAATAGCTGGATCTACTTGTGTCAGAAACTTAGCACCAGTGGTGCACTGATTCCAGTTACAATACTATATCTCACCCAAGTTGATCTTTCTTTACACCCTAGCTAAGAATGTAACACTGCATTCTGGACTCTTTCCTTTCCTTCCCTATGTAAAGTAGCTGTGGCACTAATAAATGTGACAATAATAAATCAAATAATATCAAACCCTTTCTGTTGAATGAAAAAGGCAATAAGTCAGCATTGAAAAACGATGAACAATTTACTCTCACTGGTTTGCCTACCGGTGGAAACCACTTTTACACCTCTCAAAATGTATATTTTGTTTAATTGTCCATGGGATATGGGTGTCGCTGGCTAGACCAGCATTTATTTCCCACTGCTAAAGGCCTGGAGGTGGTGATGGCCACATCTCGTGAACAAGTAATTTTTAAACATGTCCCACAATTGGTCTCATGTCCTGATCATTAGGTATACATGGGGAGGTAGTAAATTGGATTAGACACTGGCTCAATGGAAGAAGCCAGAGAGTGGTTGTGGAGGATTGCTTCTGAGTGGAGGCCTGTGACTAGTGGTGTGCAGCAGGGATCGGTGTTGGGTCCATTGTTGTTTGTCATCTATATCAATGATCTGGATGATAATGTGGTAAATTGGATCAGCAAATTTGCTGATGATACAAAGACTGGAGGTGTAGTGGACAGTGAGGAAGGTTTTCAAAGCTTGCAGAAGGATTTGGACCAACTAGAAAAATGGGCTGAAAAATGGCAAATGGAATTTAACGCAGACAAGTGAGGTATTGCACTTTGGAAGGACAAACCAAAGTAGAACATACAGGGTAAATGGTAGGACTCTGAGGAGTGCAGTTGAACAGAGGGATCTGGGAATACAGGTACAGAATTCCCTAAAAATGACGTCACAGGTGGATAGGGTCGTAAAGAGTGCTTTTGGCACATTGGCCTTTATAAATCGGAGTATCGAGTATAAAAGTTGGAGTGTTATGGTGAGGCCGAACTTAGAGTACCGTGTACAGTTTTGGTCACCTAGTTACAGGAAGGATGTAAATAGAAGGTTCACAAGGATGTTGCCGGGACTTGAGAAGCTGAGTTACAGAGAGAGATCGAATAGGTTAGGACTTTAGTCCCTGGAGCGTAGAAGAATGAGGGGAGATTTGTTAGAGGTATGTAAGATTTTGATAGGTATAGACAAGAGTGAATACAAGCAGGCTTTTTCCACTGAGGCTAGAGGAGAAAAAAAACCAGAGGGCATGGATGAAGGGTGAAAGGAGAAAAGTTTAAAGGGAATATTGCGGGGGGGGGGCTTCTTCATGCAGAGAGTGGTGGAAGTGTGGAATGAGCTGCCGGATAAAGTGGTAAATGCGGGGTCACTTTTAACATTTAAGAAAAACCTTGGATGGGTTCATGGATGAGAGGGGTGTGGAGGGATATAGTCCAAGTGCACGTCAGTGGGACTAGGCAAAAAAATGGTTCAGCACAGACAAGAAAGGCCAAAAGGCCTGTTTCTGAGCTGTAATTTTTCTATGGTTCTATCAGAATTACCCTCCTGAATCTCACTGACCCTGCTACATTTCTGCTGTTTACATAAATCCAGGAATTTATGAGAATTATACAATTTACTAGGAGTTAAATGATAGAGCTGTGCGAGTGGATCCCTCGGGATTCCCTGTACTTCTTAACCATTGACATCATATTGTGTGAATAATATCTCAGGGTGAGTTAAAGTGTGAAACTGTGCTAACTGTTGCTTTAAAATCCATCCCCTAGATTTTATACAACAAGGAAAGATTATTCTCCCATTAGGTGTAAAAATTTCTATTTGATTAGTTAGAGGGGAGGGGTGTCTCCCGCTACATTCCACAGTAAACAGGCTCTACATTTTCAGTAGCTATGGTTAGTGTTCTATCTCCAGGAATTACCTGGAGTTCCCTCTTCCCAGTAGATCCTCACACAGGAAAAGGATTATCCGAAAATCCTGTTTCACATCACTGACAGTTTGACTGGAGATTTTCCAGCAGCAGGTTGCCTCACTCAGGAAATTCTGGTTTCCTTGGCTCAGATATAAGCTCTGCAGTCCTGCCACATTTAACTGTGAATGACAGTGTACAATGAAATAGAAGGAGGAGGCTCCACAAATATCCCGTCCTCATGATGGAGACAACTAACATATCAGCGCAAAAGATATGGCTCAAATATTAGTGACCAACTTCAATGGCTGAACCATCCAGAGGTCCCCAGCATCACAGATATGTCATCAGCTAATTCGATTCACTCCACATCAAGAAATAGCTAAAGGTAATGGATACTGCAAAGACCACAGATCCTGACAATATTCCAGTACGGAAGATTACTGCTCCACAAGTTGTTCTGTTCCTAGCCAAGCTGTTCCAGTAAAGCTACAACACTGATGTTTACCCAAAATAGTGGGAAATTGCCTGGGTATGATCATAAAGAAAAAGGAGAGAACAAATCCAATCTGTCCATTTACCATCCCCTCAGTCTATTCTCCATCATCAGCAAAATAATGGAAGGCTAACAATTAGCACTTAATTAGCAATGACCTGCTCGCTGACTGAGCTTGTGCTTACTCAGGGTCACTCAAGCCCCTACCTCATTACAGCCTTGATGCAAACACGGGACAACACAGCTGAACTCAGGATGTGAGATGAGAGTGACTGTCCTTGACATCAAGGCAGAATATAACCACATGTAGCAAAAAGGAGCCAGTGAAAAACTGAAATCAATGGAAATAAGAGAAAAACCTTTCTGCCAATTGGAGCAACATCAGCACAAAGGAAGATAGTTGTGGTTGTTGGACCATCTACAAGATGCAGTGCAACAATTCCCAACGGCCTGTTACACAGCACCTTCCAAACTTGAGGGCGGCATATAAATGGAAACATCACCACCTGGAAAAACACACACATCATCCTGACTTAGAAATATATCGCCGTTCCTTCACAGTGACTGGGTCACATATCCTGGGACTCTCTTTCTCACAGCGCAGTGGGCGCACCTACACCACAGGAGTCCCTAAATGCAATGATGGTGATATAATAATGAGCATAGCTGCTTTCCAAGCAATTGATATGCGTTTAATTCCCAGCTATCTCACTTTGGTGGAGTGGATGAAGAGAGGGCCAGGAGACAGGAAACACAACCTAAAAGAGTGGGTCAACTCATTTTCTTCAAGTCTGTAGCTCCAGACTGGAGTAGTATTAAACTTAGCTGAGGGTTGGAGGGGAGTTGATCATTTAACTACTCTGAGCCGGCCCACGTTTAGTTCAAAAAGGAAATGGTAAATTTAAAAGTGACAGAGGAAAACTAAATTCATTGGTTGGTTAAAAAAAATGCCATCTGCGACTGGATTTATACTGTTGTGAATTGGAAGGTGAAACAGAAATGTCAATGACGGTTCTGTTGATGCAGTGTATACTGATATTCAAAAATTATCTGATGCAATCTGAGTCACACGAGAAAGCAAGATAAAATAATCAGTAGAATTGACAAGAGTGCAGGAGCAAAGGGACTGGACGTAGATGTACATTGATCATTGCCGTTAGCAGGGTAAGGGTAGGTAGCAGTTAATAAAGAATACAGCATCTTGGGCCTTACTATTATGAAATAGTTTATGTTTGTGGGCATTGCACAATAATTCATAAGTTTAATTTGTGTTTCTGTGCTTGTGTGCTCAGAAAGGGCTACAACTTTAATTTCACTTCATGTTAATCAAAGCTGCCTGCCTGGTTTCACTTTAAAGAACAAAGAACAAAGAACAACACAGCACGGGAAACAGGCCCTTCGGCCCAACGAGCCCGCGCCGCCGTCCCACTGTCTCAGTGACCTATTCATGATTTTAGTCTACGCCTAATGTGCGAGGATCAGGGAGGTCCAATATAGGGACAATTTAGTACCCAATCAATCAGCCTAAAAGCACATCTTTGGGATGTGGGAGGAAACCGGAGTACCCGGAGGAAACCCACACAACCACGATGCAAACTCCCACAGACACAGGCCCAAATCCATGTGTCCGCACAGCAACAGAGATAGTCTCTGAGCTGTCATGTTGCCCTCGAGATGGTCCAGTTTAAGCACACTAACGACATGAAGCAATAGGCAACTCCCGAAGCAACGTCCAAGAGCAGCCCACTACAACCTGCCGCATGCATGCCCCTTGCTGGACTTAAATGCCTGTGGAGACAAAAAAATTCATTATTAAACAGGCAAAGACTGTAACATCCCTGAGGCAAAAACGTAATCCCAAGCCTACAATGTTTAGTAAGGCCTGCTATATCCCCCTATATGTAGCCCGCTCATGTGGCTGTCTAAGTGACTCTTAAACAACCCTAGCGTGCCTGCTTCCACCACCTTAGTCGGCAGTGCATTCCACACCCCCACTACCCTTTGCGTGAAAAACTGCCCTCTAATATTTGTCTTATACCTAGCCCCCCTCACCCTAAGCCCGTGGCCCCTCGTTCTATCCATTTCTAATAGCGGAAAAAGCTTACCACCATTTACTCTATCTATCCCCTTCATAATCTTATAAACCTCTATTAGATCCCCCCTCAGCCGACGTCTCTCAAGGGAAAACAGCCCAAGTTCATTCAATCTTTCCTCGTAAGACAGCCCTTCCATACCAGGCAGCATCCTGGTAAATCTCCTCTGCACTCTCTCCAGGATCTCTACATCCTTCCGGTAGTACGGCGACCAGAACTGGACGCAGTACTCCAAGTGAGGCCTAACCAACGTTCTATACAACTGCAACATCAGACTCCTACTCTTATATTCTATACCCCTTCCTATGAAGGCTAACATACCTACGCTTTCCTCATCACATTCTGCACCTGCACCGACACCTTCAGGGACTTGTGCATTTGCACCCCCAGGTCTCTCTGCGTATCTATACTCCGGATCGTTCTACCTTTTATCGTATAACTCCCCTCCACATTATTCCGGCCAAAGTGCATCACCTCGCATTTCTCCGGATTAAATTCCATTTGCCATCTATCTGCCCAATCTACCAGCCTGTCTATGTCCTGTTGCATTGCCAGGCACTGCTCCTCAGTACCCACCAATCCAACCATCTTAGTGTCATCAGCAAATTTGCTGATCACACCACCTACCCCCTCTTCCAAGTCATTAATATATACCACAAATAGAAGAGGTCCTAGTACCGAGCCCTGCGGCACACCACTGGTGACAGACCTCCAATTGGAAAAGGAGCCTTCCACTACTACCCGCTGTCTCCTCCTCCCAAGCCAGTTCTCCACCCATCTACATACCTGGCCTTGTATCCCATGAGCCTTCACCTTTTCTATCAGCCTACCGTGAGGGACCTTGTCAAATGCCTTACTGAAATCCATACAGACGACATCAATGGCTTGTCCTTCGTCAACCGTTTTTGTCACCTCTTCAAAAAATTCCACTAGATTCGTAAGGCACGACCTCCCTGTAACGAAGCCATGCTGCGTATCCCTGATCAGATTGCAGCGCTCCAGATGTTCATACATCCTATCCTTGAGGATCCTCTCCATTAGCTTGCCTATAACTGAAGTCAAGCTCACCGGCCTATAATTCCCTGGGTTATCCCTCTGACCCTTTTTAAACAACGGTACTATATTTGCAATGCGGCAATCCTCTGGGACCTCACCTGTGTCCAAAGAAGAGACAAAGATTTGCGTCAGAGGTCCAGCAATTTCATCCCTCACCTCCCTTAGCAGCCTGGGATAGATGCCATCAGGCCCCGGAGATTTATCCGTCTTTATACTGTCTAAAAGTCCCAACACCTCTTCCCTCGTGATGACTATTTCCCTCAACGGATCCTCAAACTCAAGCACAGCACCAGACATCAGGCCCCTCTCCTGCGTGAATACCGACGCAAAGTATTCATTCAAGATCTCCCCCATTCCCCCAGGCTCCAAGCATAGTTCCCCTCCTCTGTCCCTGAGAGGACCAATCTTCCCTCTAACCATCCTTTTGTTTCTAACATAGGGACATAACCTGTCCCTGCATTTTAATGTTTGACGTTGTAAGAGTTACAGAGGTTAAAAAAATGGTTGTTTATGTTCAGAGGCCCACAATGAATGATACAAGCATTGAGTTTCAGTTGCAACCAGTTAATCCAAGAAGCAAGATGGTGTTCAGAGGCTGCCAGTAGAGGCAGGGCAATGCAAGGATTCAGAAAGTAACCCTGAGGATGTCACCAGTGATCACGTGACTTATAAAGGGACATTGTCCCAATATAACACACACCTACTGTAATACATAACAGAGGTAGAGCTCAGTAAAATAATCCTAATAATAATTAAACACAAACTGTAAGCTGTACCAAACAAGAGAAACTAATTTCTGTACAGCATCGTACATAATCAGATGGTTATTGTTGGGAGAGGGAAAGATCCTTTTTCAGATTTTGGAGGGAGGTCTTTACAGCTCTAATTATTTAAAATTCATCACAATAACGTTTTTATTTATTCAAGAAACGTGGTTTTGTCAACATTTATTGTCCATGCTTATTTGCCCACGAGAATCTGCCTTCTTGAAATGATGTAGTTTTATCAGAGAATCAGATTTATTACAGGTTCAGAATGAGGCCAATCAGCCCATCATGTCTGCAGCTGCTCTGAAATGAGCATTATTACTTTGCGCTATTCTCCTACACTTTCTCTGTGACCACTGAACATTGTTCTAATAAAACAGAGGCATGTTCATTTGAGGAAGTCAAGAGAGAAACAAAGGAAATGGCTTCTCAACAATGAAAATATTCGCTGAGACCAAACAAACAGTTACCTCAACTCCTGACACTTGTGCAGAATGGGTCCCAGCCGCTTGAGCCCTTCACACTGAATGGAGCATTGCCGTAGATCAAGGTGTTTTATTGTATCACAGAGTCCAATGATGTGAGACAGGACTGCACAGTCAATCGGGGTCAGTCCCAATCTGCTAAATGAAAGTGCCTCCGCAGATCCCACTGTGTTCTGAGCCAGTGCTTTATTCTGAGACTCAAACAGGTAGTGGAATGTGTTCAGGAGCTTCCTCTTCCCAGTTTCAGTCTGTGTGCCTCCAATCTGCCCTTCAACCTTCTCCTTCACCCAGTCAATCACTCGGCAGGTTGTTTGATGAAGAAATGGACCCAGAAACTCCTGCAGGGGTCGAGCTGACTGTGGGGAGGAGAGACCAGCAACAAAACGGAGAAATATCTCAAATCGCCCATCTTCCTCGCTGTGGGCTTCACTGAGGAGTTTCCCGATATCCCGGGGATCTGGAGTCAGGAATTGTGTGAGTGCAGATACAAACTCTTGGATGGTGAGATGTGGGAATGTATAAACCACACTCTGGGCAGAATCATCTCTCTCCAAAAGTTCCATCAGGAACCCAGACAGGAACTGGGAAGGTTGTAGATTGTACTCAATCAAATCTCCATTTCTAAACACAATCTTCTTCTTGGAGACTCCTGTGTAGGCCATCTCACCAAGCTTCAGTAACATATCACGGGGGTTTTCAATCTCTCGGCCATGGTTTTTCAGAATGTTGTAAATATAGTAGGAATATAGTTGGGTGATGGTCTTGGGAACTCGGTGCTGTTTCCTGTCTCTTTGTGTAAAGAAGGGACCCAGTGACAGACCGAGGATCCAGCAGTAGGAAGGGTTGTAACACATGGTGTACAGGATCTCGTTCTCCTCCACGTGTTTGAAAACAGCTGCTGCCACCGCCTGATCTTCAAAAAACTTGTTGAAATATTCCTTCCGTTCATCACCAACAAATCCCAGGATTTCAGCCCAGACACTGATCTTAGCCTTTTCTAATAAATGTAAGGCAGTGGGGCGGCTGGTCACTAGCACTGAACATCCTGGGAGCAGCTTGTGCTGTATTAAACTGTACACAATGTCAGACACTTCACACCAGCATTCAGGATCGGTGCACATGAACTGAGGTTCTGTCTTCCTCCGATTGTCGGCAAAATCAATCCTGTCCTTGAATTCATCCAAACCATCAAATATAAACAGCAATCCCTCTGGGTTCTTCCAGAGCGCTCTCAGAATATTCCCAAAGTAAGGATGCTGATCCAATATCAGATTCCTCAGGTTTATTCTACAGTTAATAGTGTTCAAATCCCGGAATTTAAAACTGAAGACAAATTGAAAGTTTGGGTATATTTTCCCAGTGGCCCAGTCATAAACAATCTTTTGTACCATTGTTGTTTTTCCAATTCCTGGGACTCCGCTCACTGCTGCTGAATTCCCAGATTTGGATTTTCTCTGGGAAAAGCTGCTCTGGAACAATTGATCAGTTCGGATTTTTTCCAGTTCTCTCCGGAGATGTTTCTCTCTCCACTCTTCATGGTGTTGGCCTCTTGCCAGTAATTCATGTTCGACAAGTGTCCGATCTCGAACATTGGAAATAACCGTTAGCTCAGTGTATCGATCAACCAGCTGGAAAATCTTAACCTTCTCCTTTATGAGGATAGTGTTCACACTCAGTGTTTCAGTTTGTAGCCGGAGTGTCTCCTTGTGTTTCTGTTGGAGATCTTCAATCAGAACAGAGAGAAAATGTTTTTTATTGTTATTTGCGTTAATAAGTAACTTTGCCGAAAACAGATTTAATTCGTTAAAAAGTTAATGGAAATCTTATTTGAAAGTGAACAAAAGCCAAAAAAATTTTCATATCCTCACTTGATTCTATATTTACTGAATACAGATCTCTACGCAGGTAATATTTTCTCTCTAATTGTGAATACTATCCAAGCTGCCGTGTATTGTAGACAGTACAAATCCCCACGGGATCCTGATTGCACAACAGTGGAGATTCCAGTCGTTCAACGTTTGAATTCTTCAGCGATGTTTCCCCAGCTGAGTTCTGGATATTGTTCGGAGTTGGGGCACAGATAGCATTCAGCCGCTGAGCAATCAAAGAAGATTTTTTACTATTTTTTAACCTGTGATGATGTGCACACTCAGAGCAAGAAAATTGTATGCCTCAGGCAACCATATGGAAATGCACCGCCGCCCCGGGACCCAGCCAGGCGGGCACCGCGCTCCGGTGCATCAG
Organism: Carcharhinus amblyrhynchos; assembly: GCF_965287045.1. Lineage (NCBI taxonomy): Eukaryota > Metazoa > Chordata > Chondrichthyes > Carcharhiniformes > Carcharhinidae > Carcharhinus > Carcharhinus amblyrhynchos. The sequence goes on along the minus strand of NW_027650326.1, from coordinate 44,663 downwards.
GCTCTGGCCAGGGTTTTAAGTGTATCAGCATCCTGCCAGGTATGTCCAGGGTTTCACAGTGAATCAGGATTCTGCCCGGTGTGTACAGGGTTTTAAACTGTATCAGGGTCCTGCCAAGCGTATATGCAGTTTTGTGAATTTAATGAAGTGAAGCAATATCCCTATAATTACAAGAAATGTCAGAAATCACATGGATTGAATCTTACATCCATGCTGAATTCACAAGAATTGATGAGTTCTAAACAAGTTTTAGCCCTGCTCCTAGATCCTTTCAACTTCTGTATCTCAAATTCTGATAACCTCTAGGCAAAGATGTATTTTCAAACACGCAGATTCTCACAAGTAAAATGAATTGTCCGAAATCTCCATTTCCTCCCTTACCTTTCAGGTGGCTGGGTATTTCCGATAATTCTTGCCCAACTTTCATATAATTAATTGGATCAGGACCTGTCGAAAAGAATTAATTTCCATGAAATCAGGTCTGTGTAATATTACAGTAAAGTTTGCAGTGTTTGGGTCTGAAACTGAATTCAGTGTGATGTTACCATACCACGTTCCTGTATTTCTCTCAGGATTGTGCCCAACTTCCGTAAGCTGTGATGCATTTTCACAAAGGATTTCCACATCACCTTTCGAGCCTGAGATCCTTTTTCCATAACCAGATTGAGGAGAAGTTTGGAGCTGCCCGCCCTGTTTCCCTTCTCCACGAGCTCACTGACTTTCTGTAAAGAATAATAATGAAGAAATTGATGAGTGGTGTGAAAGATAAACACTGTGAAAGAGAAGGAAAGGATTTGCTTAGGGATGGGATTTCCCAGCTGTTTTGAGGAAGGAAGCAGCGACTGGTTTTGGTGCAATGTCATTCTGAATATTGATGAATATTCTCCACACATCTTGATTCCATCATTCCTTCAAATGAACGTGGATAAACTAAATTCAATGACTAGAATACCGCTCTCAAAGTTTGAGCACAGTAATCCCATATTGTAGCCATCTCAGAAATTACCACAGATGAATTGATACATTGTTGATTTCTCCATCAGGAGAATAGACCAAAGGTAACAATTCAATCATTTTCACATCATTAACTGAAATATCTGAAACCATTATTGTGCATGTTTACAGTTAGTGTGAAATGTCACTAACCATGTTCACAAAGTTTTAACATTCATCATCAGTTTACATTCAGAGTTTACAACATACAAAGTGGGGAGAAATCAGACCGTGAATCGAATACAAAGCAGGGTATGCAGAAATGTCTTCAGGAGACGAGGAAAGTCGAGAGGCAGAAGGGACAGTCAGACGTCTGAAGTCTCAGCTGAGAGTGGTGGTCTGAATGAGGTAGTGCACATGGAAAGGTGCATGGCCCGCAAAGGGAAGCTTGAAACAGCTGTCAAAAAGTTTTTTTTTAATTTTTCTATTCTGCAAAGGTTTTCTGAAAAAGTAGCTCAGGCCAATTGTGATGGTACTGAATTAAGGTTAAAAAAAATTCAAATAAGGGAAAGAATTCACTTAATAGAATTGTTATAAATGCTCCTTGGTTCATGGAAGGACCCTGGCAGCAATGACTACCTCTTCCAGCTATGATCAGCGATGGAAGGTGAACCTACTAATTGCTGGGACCTCCCTGGCATGGCTGAACAAAAGGCAATCTGGCCTTGAAGGGAAGCTCAGCATGAAGGTGCCATCTCCTTTTCCCTGCAGTAACAGCAGAGAGCACTTCCAACACTGACATTACTGAGCCTGCAGATCCATTGATTAAGCTATTAGCTCTGGGAGGTGAATCACTGTTCTCAGTTGGATAGGAGTCCGAGCAGTGACTCCTTAATTGGCTGCTGTTAATAAAATGATGCCCAGGGCCCTGTGGTCTACCCAATTAGGGCTGGCTCATGTTTTGACCCCCAGCAGCGAGACATTGTTCGCTTTTAGAAATTTCATTCCAACATCTCATAAGCAAGTGGCCAATTGTACAAGAAGATCCTTTGTAAGACTGTAAGCTTTGATCATGCCAAAGTAAGTTATCTAGATTTATTTCAGATAATAAGATATCAGTAATTTGACCAGCGAATTTTTCAGGATGTTTGGGGGAAGGAAGTTTTTATGGCTGGGATTTTACAGGCTATTTGGAGATGGGCTGCCAGGCGGGACGGTGGCAAAATGGCAGAGGAAGGCATTTGATGGCATTCCAGACGGTGGCCTCAAAATCGATTCTCAGGGAAGGCCTCTTTTTTGGACACTATTTGGCACACGGATGGGCCTATCCCCCAGGGCAATAGATATGCCAAGGCATCGGTGCTGTCTGCCCTCAAAGAAACCCGGTCTTTCTGGGGTCTGGTCTCTCTCTGGGCTCCAGACCTAACTTGTCTGAATTTCAGGGCTCATGGCCATTGGTCTGCACTCACCCGCCAGATGCAGCTGACAGCATTCCGGCTGAGCTACTGACTGTCTGACTGGGCTGACAGCTTTGGGTAGAAGCTGCCACCTTTAATATGGACAGCAGATTCCTGGATCCCACTACCTGCTGAAGCAAAGTTCCTGTCAGTGGGATCTTGCCACTTCCAAAATAATTCTATCCTTTTTATAGTTCCAAAAGCTCTAAAACACCGAAGTTTGTCTCATTCCAAACATGGGACTGCTGTCGACCTACCAATTGGTATGATTAGTCAATAATTCAATTTTCAATACATCATGCAAATAATAAAATGTAAGATGTAGTAGACAGACTGAGGCATTTTTTCCACATTATTTGTTTCTATTCTGTAGGTTTTGGGATGTGTGAAGAGATGGAATTCAATCTACATCTCACCTGATTTTCTTGTCCACTGAGATGGTCCTCGCTGATTAACATGTGAGCCAAACCTTCCACCCCTTCTTCAATCGCCTGTTCCAGTCTATCCTGGTAACATTTGGTTAATTGGAACAACAGGTAATCATCACAATTTGTGAAGAACTCAGTGAGTGTCGAGTTTGGATCTGTGAAAGCAAAGAAATACCAACACATTACCAATTTTCTACCCAGACGGCTACATTGCCTCTCATTCCGAATCCTCCTGTGAACCAGCTTATTAAAGCGGTGTTTATTTGCATTGCTACAACACCTGGGGGAACACGTCCTGCACATGCTCAGATGTCGTATCACAGCCTGTGATATCAGAGTGAGTGACATCCCTGGGAGATCCTGTATCAAACACTTTAATTCCAAGTTAACCTGCAGAATCCCAATGCAGGCACTGTCCCAGCTCAACGCTGCATTAAGAACATAAGAACATAAGAAATAGGAGCAGGAGTAGGCCATCTAGCCCTTCGAGCCTGCCCCGCCATTCAATAAGATCATGGCTGATCTGTCGTGGCTCAGTTCCACTTTCCCGCCCTCTCCCCATAACCCTTAATCCCCTCTCTTATCAAATACCCATCAACCCGCTTCTTAAAAATATTTAGCGAGGCAGCCTCCACCACTTCAACGGGCAGAGAATTCCAGAGATTCACCACCCTTTGAGTGAAGAAGTTCCTCCTCAACTCCATTCTAAACCGCCCCCCCTTTATCTTGAGGCTGTGCCCCCTAGTCCTACTGTCTTTTTTGAGCGGGAAGAGTCTCTCCACCTCTATCCTATCCATCCCATTCATCATCTTATACGTCTCAATGAGATCTCCCCTCATTCTTCTAAACTCTAACGAGTACAAGCCTAGTTTATTCAGCCTCTCCTCATAGCTCAACCCCCTCAACTCCGGTATCAGCCTAGTAAACCTCCTCTGCACTCCCTCCAAGGCCAAAATATCCTTGCGCAGGTGCGGCGCCCAAAACTGCACACAGTACTCCAGCTGCGGCCTCACCAATGCCCTATACAGCTGCAGCAAGACCTCCCTACTTTTATATTCAATCCCCCTGGCTATGAAGGCCAGCATCCCATTCGCCTTCCTGACCACCTGCTGCACCTGCAGGCTGGGTTTTTGCGACTCATGCACAAGGACCCCGATGTCCCTCTGCACCGTCGCCTGCTGCAGTTTTTCGCCACGTAAGTAATAGTCCTTCCTACCATTCTTCCTACCAAAGTGGACCACCTCACACTTGCCAACATTAAATTCAGAACTGGTAATTGGTATACAAGTGAAAAACTAAGAGTTTTATTAGTATTTCCAAATGGTTTCCTGACAGCCGCTTCCCCACTCACCTTTGCACTCTCCCCCCACCCCCTCACTTTAACCACCATCCTGACCATTTCATTCAAACTTTTTCTCACATTTCTCTGCCACTCTCCATGCAGGTCCTTACTGCTGGGTCACTTCCATAGAGGGGAAGAGAGGAGAATGGCAGAACCAGAAGTGTGAAAAGGCAGGTACAACACATGCGCTACTTTCCATCAATCTATATAATCAATTTATTAAAAATGTACAATTTGTCACACAACCTAGCTTCAGTTTATGGGCTGCAGATAGATTTCGATGTTTGTCTTAGCACTGCTGCCTCACAGCGCCGGGTTCAATTCAGGCCTTGGGAAACTATCTGGTGGCATTTGCATGTTCTCCCTGTGTCTGTGTGGGTTTCCTCTGGTTTTCTCCCCCAATCCAAAAGATGTGCAGGTTAGATGATTGGACATGATAAATTATCCCATGGTGTCCAAATATGTATAGATTAGGTGGATTAGCCATGGTAAACGTGCAAGGCAATGGTGGTGTGGGCCTGGGAAAGATGCTCTTTTGGAGAGTCGGTGCAGACTCGATGGGATGAAGGCCTCATTCTGCGCTCTGGGGATTCAGCGGTTTCTACGGTTGTTTAATTTCAGTATTCCTGAAATTTTTTGCTTTTCCGAAAAGGTCAAGGGCTATTTTAATCCTATCCATTTGAAAAGTCGCTGCCCCCGAGTTAACAGATCCGGCTATCCAGGACAGGTGGGGAAACCATCATCTCCAATTAACTGACAGAACTTCCAAATAGTGATATATATCATTGTTTCTTTTGTGCTACAGGGCCACAATCATGTGGTAAATTAGTACTCATTAGTTCCTATTCCAATTGGATGGTTAATGCTGTTTATCATCTCAAATCTGGATATTTCTCATTGTCCAGTCGCATCAGTGGACATCCTTCACACTGTTCTATTCACCTTATGAGTGAGTGAGCTGTTGATGGTAGATTCAGACCATGGTGGCTGTCCCCTCCCTTCTCCCTGACCTCACTTCAACAACTCATGAACACTGGCCTGAATTTTATGTTGAGCATGTGGGAATGTGCCTGACTCAGACGCGTGTGAAATCATGGGAGAAGACATTGGGCACACCTTTCAATATTATTGCAATATTTCAGTGGCAGGCACACCTCTGACTCTCGCCACAAACCAAGCTGTCAATTTAGCCCATTAAGGGGCCAATTAATTGCAATTTTACACAGCTCATCTGCCTTTATATTTACTGGGCAAGCTGGTTGGCCAGGCAGCCATTGTGTTTTGGCTATAACCTGGGTCTAGGGAGGGCTGAACTGTTAGGGCTGAAATAAAATGAACAAAATGTGGCTGGGGATAGAGAGAGGTCTGAGTATGATTGTGCTGCTATTGGGCGTAGATTTGACATTCATATTTATTTTTCACAGGGCAGTAGCTTTCAAGTGAACTGCTAGGACAGGGAAAACATGAATAGGGATTACAGGATGGCTGGTCCCAAGATGAAGAAAAAATCTTCTTTGGAAACCAGGGAATAGAACAAAAGAAAGAAAGTTCCAGGAAGACTGTACTCTCAAAGGAAGAAAGAAACATAGAATTCCTACAGTGCAGGAGATCATTCAGTCCATTGAGTCTGCACACCCCCTCCCCGCAACACTCCCCGTCCGACAGAACATTCAACTACACCCCCACACCCCTGTGTATCCTTAGAGGAAAATTTAGTATGGCCAGTGCACCTAACATGCACATCTGCGGAGTGTGGGAGGATCCGGAGGAAACCCATGCAGACAGGACAGATTGTGCAGTCTCCACACAGATATCCAAGGCTGGAATCGATTCCTTGGTCCTTGACCACTGTGATGCAGTAGTGTTAACTACTGTGCCACTGAACTTTCCTTAACAACACTGAACATGACCTTGTTCAGATTCCAGTGGGAATCTGAACAAGGTCATGTTCAGTGTTGTTGAAGAAAGGAGCAGTGAAAGTCCCAAGAGGTACAAATAACTGCAAGAAGCAGATTTTAAATTCATTTTTTCAAGAAGCCAGACCTCAGATGTAACCAGAAGTCGGTGACCACTTATTGAGGTTATCAGCAATTGTGTTCTGTTGACATGGCTACATGCCACAGAGTCTCCACGACCAGTGAAGCTTGAATCTATGTGGTGATCCAGGGCAGATGGACACAATAAAGAGAGGCTGAAATCCTGGCTGTGTATCCTTGGTGAAGACATTCAATAGGGATTGAATTGGAGAAGATTCCAAAGCATACCCTTCAACAGCAAAGATTAGAATCATTCATATGGAAATCAGCTCCAAATGAGGCAATGGCCCAGTTTTATTATTGCTAGACTATTAATCCAGCTGATATTCCAGGGACTGGGTTCAAATCCCACCATGGTAGCTGGCGAAATTTGAAGTAAAAAAAATCTGGAATTAAGAATCTACAGGTGACCATGGAAACATTGTTGATTGTCAGGAAATGTCCTTTAGGGAAGGAAGTCTGCAGTCTTTACATGGTCTGGCCTACATGTGACTCCAGAGCCATAGCAATGTGGTTGGCTCTCAATTGCCCTCTGAAATGTCTAAGCAACTCACTCAGTAAGGGAAACCAGGAATGAACAATAAATGCTGGCCAGCCAATGATGCCAATGTCTCACGAATGAATAAAAAAAGTTGGCTCAGCGTGATCAGCATTGAGAATGAAGGATTGATAAAAGAAAATCCACAGAGGTTGCTTGGGAGACATCTGTCACTTGGCTACAGAGAGTGGTTGATCTGCCCACAGTTGGCCAACTGATTTACATGTATTGTTAACTTATCAAGAACATTAAAGCATCAAATCGATTTCAGAACATGTTACCTTGTAAATGTTTATATTCCTGGAAAGGTAGTTTATTATAGTTCTTCTTTCCTTATTTAATAAACATTTTATTATATTGTTGAAACTTCATCAGTGAGATCAGACAGCGTGTAGCCCAGGAAGGATGGAGTCAGTGAGATCAGGCAGCATGTAACAGTGTGTGACAGTGTTAGAGGGCACAATCTCAAAATAAGGCGGGGAGGGCACTTTAGAACAGAGTTGAGGAGGAACTTCTTCACTCAAAAGGGTGGTGAATCTCTAGAATTCTCTACCCATCGAAGTGGTGGAGGCTACCTCATTGAATATATTTAAGTCACAGGTAGATAGATTTCTGATCAATACGGAAATTAAGGGTTATGGGGAGAAAGCGGGAAAGTGGGACTGATCCACTTCAGATCAGCCATGATCTTACTGAATGGCGGGGCAGGCTTGGAGGGCTAGATGGCCTACACCTGTTCCCATTTCTTGTGTAACCCGGGGAGGATGGAGTCAGTGAGATCAGACAGCGTGTAACCCGGGGAGAACGGAGTCAGTGAGATCAGACAGCGTGTAATCCGGGGAGGATGGAATCAGTGAGATCAGACAGCCTGTAACCTGGGGAGGATGGATGTATTAGCAAGAGGCAACACGGTTTTGTGAAGGGAAGGTCATGTCTCACTAACTCATCAGGTTTTTTGAGGAAGTGATGAAGATGATTGATGAGGGTAGGGCAGTGGATATTGTTTACGTGGACTTTGTTTAGGTAAGATCTTTGACAAGATTCCTCATGGCAGACTGGTGCAGATGGGGAAGTTGCATGGGATCAGAGGTGAACAGGCAAGGTGGATGCAAAACTGGCTAGGTCAAAGAATACAAAGGGTAGCAGTGGAAATGTATGATTCTGAATGGAGGCCTGTGACAAGTGGCACTCCTTGGAATCAGTGTTTGGAACTTTGCTGTTCATAATATAGATAAATAACTTGGAGGAAAATGTAACGGATTGATTAGTAAAGTTGCTGACACACAAATGTTGATGGATTTGCAGATAGCAATGGGGATCATCAAAGGATGCAGCAGGATATAGATCAGTTGGAGGCTTGGGCAAAGAGATGGCAGATAGAGTTTAATCCGGACATATGTGAGGTAATGCATTTTGGAATGTCTAATACAGATAGGAAATATACAATAAATAACAGAACCCTTAGAAGTATTGAAAGGCAGAGGGATTTGGGTGTGCAGGTACACAAGTCACTGAAAGTGGCAACACAGGTGGAGAAGATAGTCAAGAAGGCGTTTGACATGCTTGCCTTCATCGGCCGGGGCACCGAGTTTAAAAATTAGCAAGTCATGTTGCAGCTTTATAGAATCTTAGTGAGGCCACACTGGGAACATAGCGTTCAATTCTGGTCGCCACACTTCCAGAAGGATGTGGAGGCTTTGGAGAGGATACAGAAAAGATTTAAGAGGATGTTGCCCTGGTATGGAGAATATTAGCTACAAAGAGAGTTTGGAGAAACTTGGTTTGTTCTCACTGGAACGATGGAGGTTGAGGGGCAACCTGATAGAAGTCTACAAGATTATGAGGGGCATGGACAGAAAGGATAGTCAGAAGCGTTCTCCCAGGGTGGAAATGTTAATTAATAGGGGGCATAGGTTTAAGGTGCGAAGAGCAAGATTTAAAGGAGATGTACTAGGCAAGTTTTTTTTTTGCATACAAGGTGGTGGCTGTCTGGAACTCACTGCCGGGTGAAGTAGCCAAAGTAGATACGATAGTGAGTTTTAAGGGGCATTTGGACAAATACATAAATAGGATGGGAATAGAGGGATAGGGTGCCCGGAAGGTCTGGGGATTTTAGTTAAGTCGGGCAGCATGATCAGAACAGGCTTAAAGGATTGAAGGACCTATTCCTGTGCTGTAATTTTCTTTGTTCTTTGATGGAGTCAGTGACATCAGATCATGTGTAACCTGGGGAGGATGGAGTCAGTGGCTCTGTTTAGTCATTGCCATCCAAAGTAAACATCCAAACAGTACATAAATAATAAAAGTTAGGATCAATTAAGTCAGGTACGATCCCGAGATTTGACTCGTCCAGTGGTATCAGCTGGAATCTTAACTCACTGTTTTTCAAACTGCGCTGTAATTTGTCGGGGTGTATTTTACTATCCCACACAGCAGGAGGATCAGAGCAGGCGAGGGGTGGACCATGGAAAGGTCCGTTGATCTTGGGGTTTTGTCACTGTCTGGATTCACCTTATAGCCCCCCATGCCAGCAATCTATTGGACAGTACCAGAACTCATGAGCTCCTGACATCTGTGGCTAGGATGAACCTCCAGATGGTCACTCAATTCCTCTTGCTGCTCTGCCCCTGTTCTGTTTTAACTTTGCATTTGAGCCGTTGATTTTTGCTAAAAATCTGCAACTCTGCCCTGTAAGAAATTACGATTTGTATTATTTTCTGAACCTACCCATATCTATTTTCACTCTTGAAGATGTTGGATCTGATCCTTCAGCCATGGTGCTGTTAGACGATTCCAAATTCTGATTGTCTATAATAAATACAATTTTTCATGTAAAATTACACCGAGAAACTCTTCATAACAGCCATACATTTCACTTGTGATATTTCAGGAAATTTATTTGCGACGTGAAGTCACTGCGAATTCTGTTCAATGCTCGAAATATAAAAAGCAGGTGCTGGAAAATCCCAGCAAGTCTGGCAGCATCTGAAAGAAAGAAAACAGAGTAAACATGTTGAGTCCAAGATGACTCTTGGTTCAAACCCCAATGTTATCTCTGTTTTTCTCTCCCCGATCCTGCCACAGGTACTGAATTTTTCCAGCATTTCCTGTTTTTTTTTCCAGATCCCAGAACCCGGTGTGTTTCATTTTCACTCGACATGTGTATTCTGATTTGAAACGCTTCCAGACAAGCCGAGGCAATCTGCAAATGTTCTTTCTCCTTTGGGCTTGACTTACTTTCAGCAGAATCACAGATAGAGACCGCTGACATTCCCTGTCAGTCCTCAATAACCAGTTATTAATAATTATAATTTAAATTATGCTCAGTTGCAGACAAGATGCTGAGTTGTTTCAGCTCAATGTAGGCAGTTCCCAATACCAGCTATCTATAGGACAATTCCAGTACTCAGGAGCTCCCTCACCTGTGACATGATGTCCCTCCGGATGGTCACTCACTTCCCTCTTTCTACCCAGCCACCAGAAATATTTAACTCAATTCTGTCTTCCTTGTGTCTGCGTTAATGTGTCTCTCTCCAGCTCACTGTTTTTCCTCTTCTCCCTTACCCACCATCTGCCTCAGTGTCAGTTCACCCTGGCCCCTCTCTCCTTTCTGATTAACATATCTGATTGGCAAATTCTGGAGATAGATAGAGGCAATCTTTTACCAGGAGTTTCTGAAAGTCTGGGTCACAGTCACCTTATTCCACATCTTTCTCCTGTCTGAAGTAGTGGCTGTCGTTCGGGAGTCACTGCTCAGGAATCTTCACCAATACCGTTTCAGGTGTCTGGCAGAGAGGAAGGCTGTTGCTGCCAGGTTCCAGGGTCTGGGAAGTGCTGCGTGGTGGCAGAGTGGATGGCATCTCATGAGCTAGCTGAGTATGCAGCAGTGGAGGCTCAGCTCATGACCAATGTCATCTATGACCTTCGGGTCTGGACACAACGGTTCGATGTCACACATGCAGTGGGATCCTGTCTAAGCACACACCTGCTCAGATGGAATTTCACCTTGGCCCTAAGCCCAACCCCACTTCCTGGATCTGGCACCCCATAGTTTGAGCTGCCTTGTGGAAATGCCCTCTGTGCCCTTTACCACAACATGAAGGGTTTCCTGTATAGGCTGCTGCTGCACACCTTCCACCTCTGTGTTCTCACCTCAGACATTCCTTGGGGCGCCTTGCCGCCATCTGGCAGCCGAAGTTCCCAATGGAGGTCCTGCAATGAAGGGATCGTCTTCCAATCCTCTGGGGACCTGGGGTGGAGACTCACGCAGGCAACTGTAAATTGTACCGGTTCACGGGCTCCCAAGTATTCTGCTCTTTTTGCGGTCTTGTGGAATCTGTAGGGCCCGTTTACGTTCACTGTCTTCGGCTGTACTCCCTTCTCGTCCACTTTGGCAGGAATAATGGTAGGAAGGACTATTACTTACGTGGAGAAAAACTGCAGCAGGCGACAGTGCAGAGGGACCTCGGGGTCCTTGTGCATGAGTCGCAAAAACCCAGCCTGCAGGTGCAGCAGGTGGTCAGGAAGGCGAATGGGATGCTGGCCTTCATAGCCAGGGGGATTGAATATAAAAGTAGGGAGGTCTTGCTGCAGCTGTATAGGGCATTGGTGAGGCCGCAGCTGGAGTACTGTGTGCAGTTTTAGGCGCCGTACTTACACAAGGATATTTTGGCCTTGGAGGGAGTGCAGAGGAGGTTTACTAGGCTGATACCGGAGTTGAGGGGGTTGAGCTATGAGGAGAGGCTGAATAAACTGGGCTTGTACTCGTTAGAGTTTAGAACAATGAGGGGAGATCTCATTGAGACGTATAAGATGATGAATGGGATGGATAGGATAGAGGTGGAGAGACTCTTCCCGCTCAGAAAGGACAGTAGGACTAGGGGGCACAGCCTCAACATAAAGGGGGGGGCGGTTTAGAACGGAGTTGAGGAGGAACTTCTTCACTCAAAGGGTGGTGAATCTCTGGAATTCTCTGCCCGTTGAGGTGGTGGAGGCTGCCTCGCTAAATATTTTTAAGACGCGGGTTGATGGGTTTTTGATAAGCGAGGGGATTAAGGGTTATGGGGAGAGGGCGGGAATGTGGAACTGAGCCACGACAGATCAGCCATGATCTTATTGAATGGCGGGGCAGGCTCGAAGGGCTGGATGGCCTACTCCTGCTCCTATTTCTTATGTTCTTATGTTCGTTACCTAAAAAACATTTTATTGATGTTCTGTTTGCACTTCAGTCCCACGCTCCTGATTTACAGACACCTGGTGCAGAACAGTGGGGGTGGGGAAGGCAGAGGACCTCCTTGTGAACCTGCTCCTGGGCCTGGCTAGATTTGATGTAGAGATGCTGGTGTTGGACTGGGGTAAACACAGTAAGAAGTCTCACAACACCAGGTTATAGTCCAGCCAGTTTATTTAATAGTAATCCCACAAACTTTTGGAAATGGTGTTCCTTTGTCAGGTGTGTGGAAAGCTCCGATCAGTGAAGAGCATATAAAGTCACACACAGTTTACAGAATACTGATTAGAACACAAGTCTTTACAGCTAACCTGCTATTCAAGTCTTAAAGATGCAGACAAGCGCAGCGCAGAGTCGCTGAGCAGAGACTGATAGCCAAGCTCCGCACACGAGGACGGTCTCAGCAGGGACCTTGGGTTCATGTCACACTATCTGTAACCCCCATGACTTGCCTGGGCTGGTAAAATCTCACTTACTGTCATGTCTGGAGACAATACACATCTCTTTAACCTATGCTAATGCTATCTCCACTCATTGTCTGCATCTTTAAGACTTGAATAACAGGTTAGCTGTAAAGACTTGCATTCTAATCAGTATTCTGTAAACAGTGTGTGCCTTTATATGCCCTTCACTGATCAGAACCTTCCACACACTTGACGAAGGAACACCGTTTCCGAAAGCTTGCGGGATTAGTATCAAATAAACTGGTTGGACTCTAACCTGGTGTTGTGAAACTTCTACCTGGCTAGATTTGCCATAATTAGGCCCAGACACAAGACAACAAGAGGGTAGTCCCACCCAACTGTCTGTCTCTCTACTGCAGTTATATACACAGCCAGGGAGAGGGAGCATGCGAAGTCCACAGGCATCACTGAAACCCAGCAGGGGCTGGCATCCATTATCAATCCCTTAAAACATCAAATCAAAACGTGATTAAAGTTTTCTTTACACTTTGCTTTATTTTGTTTGGGGCGACTCCCAGCTTTTTAAGGGGCCACTGCTTTTATTTGTTCCTCAGTTTATCCGATTTGTTTGGTTTGCCAATACGATGCCTTCACCTGTGCACTTGTTGGAAGGAAATTGAGAGCACAAATAATTCACCAAATGGTTTCTGTCCCCAGCTGTTACTCAGGGTCACCCAACTGATTTTACACTTTGATCTTCAAGAACTAAGGGTCATCTCACAACACTACTAATGCCCTCTCTAATATACACTAATTGCCCCCACCACTGGCTGCCTGTTTTTTATTGTTGCTGCTTCCCCACTTTGTATCTCAGATTCTATCTTTCCTGTGTCTGCATTAATGTGTCTCTCTCCAGCTCACTGTTTTTCTTCTCCCTTACCACTGCCTGTCTCAGTGTTGGTTCGCCCTGGCCTCTCTCTCCTTTCTGATTAACATATCTGATAGACAGAGGCAATCTCCAGAATCTGCCTCACATGTACTAATCCCCTTCGCCTGGCCCCCACCCAGCCAGTTTCTCGCCATCGGTTGGTGTTCACAACTCTGCCTCTGATGCTGAGATCAGTCAGATTGTTACCCTGGCAACAGAGGAAACCACTCAGCAAAAATAACTGAAAACGGAAATATCAAAACCACCATCGCGCACACACACAGTTCAGTTAAGAGGAAGATTAACCCGGAACAGTCAAACAGTTCTGTTTAACATTGAAACTGCAATTCCAATATTGCATGTTTTACATAGCAAAATGTAACACTGTAGGAGGCTTGTGAAATTCAGGCCTAGTGTTTGAGACACAAACTGCTCCAACTTCATCATACATCACAGCTTTACACTGGATAATTTGTGCTTGGTGCTCGGACTCTCCATATCTCACTCAGCATTTCCCATCTCACATTATAATCTTTTAGTACTTGCTACAGGACCAGAGTGAATGGAACTTCCTCTTACCTTCCTCTCCAGAAAATACTCAGAAGCTCTTTGAATGTGAAGGGTTCTCTCTGGTTGGCACTCACAATACTGTGCTGGTTCACCTCATAGTTCTTCAGGCCACAATCCCTGCTGAATTGCAACTGTGGATTTTCACAATTAATCCAGCGTTTCCCTGGAGATTTGATTTTGCCTGGAGAGAAAGTGAGTCAAATGCTGCCAGTGTCAATCAAAATGACAATTTAGCCCGTATATCCGACATCAAAAGATGCTGAAAGGGAAGCAGAAGTGTTGGAAATGTTTCAGTTACAGTATTACCATTCGACATATTAACGAAGTTCACAAACTATCTGATCTCATAGGCTCCATCCCCCTCGTGTTACATACTGTCTGATCTCACTGACCCCATCCTCCCCGGAATACACGCTGTCTGATCTCACTGACCCCATCCTCCCCGGGTTACACGCTGTCTGATCTCACTGGCTCCGTCTTCCCCAGGTTACACGCTGCCTGATCTCACTGTCTCCATCCTCCCCGGGTTACACACTGTCTGATCGCACTGACTCCATCCTCCCCAGGTGATGCACTGTCTGATCTTAGTTGTAATGAAAGTGGAAATTCCCTATTTTTAAACAAGCTCTTTACAATACAGGCAAAATGCTATTTTCCTTCTTAACTCCTCATAGGATCCCTACTGTGCAGGAGGCCATTTAGCCTATCAAGTCTGCATCAATCACAATCCCACCAGGCCCTCTCCTTGTAACCCCATGTATTTACCCTGCTGATCCCCTGGACACGAAGGGGCAATTTAGCCTGACTAATCAACAGAACCTGCACATCTTTGGAGTGAGGGAAGGAACTGGAGCACTCGGAGGAAACCCATGCAGACCTGAGGAGAAAGTACAAATTCCACACAGACAGTCACACAAGCTGGGAATGGAACCTGGTTCCTTGGTGTTACGAGACAGCAGTGTTATAACCATTGTACCACCAGTATCTGAGGTCATCACTGCAGATTAGAGAGCAGTTTCCTCAATGGTCAACCGATTGAATGCGACTGGGCCGGATGGGGTACCAGACAAGCACTCAGATCCTGCTCAGATCAGCTGGCAGGGGTATTCACAGACATCTTCAACATCTCCTTACAACAATCTGAGGTCCCTATCTGCTTAAAGAAAACGACCATTATCCCAATACCAAAGAAAAGCCAAGCGGCATTCCTTAATGACTATTATCCAGTGGCTCTGACATCCATCATCATGAAGTGTTTCAAAATGCGAGTCATGGCACTAATCAATTCCAGTCTCCCGACTGCGTCGATGACAACAGTTCACCTACCACCACAACCGGTCCAGAGCAAACACCATCTCCCTGGCCCTACACTAGGTAATGAATACACCTATGTCAGACTCCTATTTATTGACTACAGCTTAGTCTCCAACACCATTATTCATAGAAATCACAGAAAACCTACATCATAGAAAGAGGCCATTCAGCCCATCAAGTCCGCACTGACCACAATCCTACCCAGGCACCAACCCTACATATTTTACCCACTAATCCTTCTAACCTACGCACCCCAGGACACTAAAGGAGCAATTTAGCATGGCCAATTAACCTAACGTGCACATCTTTGGACTGTGGAAGGAAACCCGAGCACCCGAGGAAACCCACGCAAACAGGGGGAGAACGTGCAAACTCCACACAGACAGTGACCTGAACTGGGAATCGATTCCAGGTCCCTGGAGCCGTGAAACCGCAGTGCTAACCACTGTGCTACCGTGCCGCACTAAAAAACTCATTTCCAAACTTAGTTGCCTGCGCCTCGGCTCCTCCTGAGGTCCAAGAGACCGCAATCAGTAAGGATAGGCAACAACATCACCTCCACAATCTTCATCAACACCAGTGCCCCAGAAAACCGTGTTCTCAGCCCCCTACTACATTCCTAATACACCTGTGTGGCCAAATTCCCCTCCAACTCGATTTTCAAGTTTGCTGATGACACCACCACAGTGGGTTGGGTCTCAAACAATGACAAGACTGAGTACAGGAATGAGATAGAAAATCTGGTGAACTGGTGCAACAACAATAATCTCTCCCCCAATGTCAACAAAACAAAGGAGATTATCATCGACTTCAGGAAGCATACAGGAGAACGTGCTGCTGTCTACAGCAACCGGGGCAAAGTAGAAAGGATCCTGAGGTTCAATTTTTCAGATGTCCAGATAAGCAACAACCTGTCCTGGTTCCCTTCTGCTGACACTATAGTTAAGAAAGGCCACCAACACCTCGTCAGAAGACAAAAGGAAATTTGACATATCAGCTACAACTCTCAGCAACTTATATAATTGCACCACAGAAAGCATTCTTTCTGGTTGTATTAAAGCTTGGTTTGACTCCTGCTCTGCCTAAGGCCTCAAGAAACATCAAAATGTCATGAATAAAGCTGAATCCATCACGCAAACCAGCCTCCTAACCATTGACTCTGCTTACACTTCCTTCTGTCTCAGCAAAGCAGCCAGCGCAATTATGTACCCCAATGCACCCCGGACATTCTCTCTTCCACTTTCTTCCCTTGGGAAAAAGGTACAAAAGACTGAGATCACGTACCAACTGACTCAAGAACAGCTTCTTCCCTGCTGCCATGACTTTTGAATGGACATTGCATTAAATTGATCTTTCGCTACACCCAAGCTATGCCTGTAACACACCATTCTGCACTCTTTCATTTCCTTCTCTATGAACAGCATGCTTTGTCTGTATGGTGCACAAAAATCAAAACTTTTCACTGTATGCTAATACACGTGACAATAATAAATCAAATCAATGTTACCCCTTGCTGGATATGCCAGCTAACTTTTAGTCATTCATACAATAAAACACCTGGATCTCCCTGTACTGCACTCACCTGCAGTCTGTCTCCTTTTAGAGAACCTACTTGAAGTTCATGACTCACACTTGCCCACATTAAATTCCCCTTGTCAAGTTTTCACCTAGTCCATACACTTCTGTCTGTCCATACACTTCTGCAGCATCACAATATCCTTATCACAACAGGCCCTTCCAGCAAACTTGGTATCATCGGCAAATTTGGAAACCTTACATTCTGTTCCTTGTGCCAGGTCACAATTGTCAGCCAAGAACTGATCCCTTCGGTGCTGCACTAGAAATACCTTTCCAGTCTGAAAAGGAGCCATTTATTACAACTCTGATTTCTGCGTGATAATTTTCAATCCGTGCTAACACACATCCTCCAATTCCACGATCTTTACAGTGATGCACCATCCTGTTATGCATCAGCTTGTCAAATGCTTGTACAGGGCCCAGACTGAAATAGCAGAGAGAGATCTGGTGCTGTGTTTATTCATACAAGCACTTGATTGTAGTCACTTAGATGGTGTAGCACAGTGTTTATACACACAAGATTGTAATAATTGATCTTTCTATGAAATATAGAAATGGGTGGCACGGTAGCACAGTGGGTTAGCACTGCTGCTTCACAGCTCCAGGGACCTAGGTTCGATTCCCGCTCGGGTCACTGTCTGTGAGGAGTTTGCACATTCTCCTTGTGTCTGCGTGGGTTTCCTCCCACAGTCCAAACATGTGCGGGTTAAAGTTGATTGGCCATGCTAAATATTGCACCTTAGGGTCCTGAGCTGTGTAGGTTAGAGGGATTAGTGGGTAAAATATGGAGGGATATAGGGTGGGATTGTGGTCAGTGCAGACTCAATGGGCCAAATGGCCTCTTCCCGCACTGTAAGGTTTCTATAGACTCATCCAAAACTTTTTTTACAAAAAATGTACTTTATTCATAAAAATCTCAAATCATTGCAAATCTAAATGTCTTTGAACTGCAAACAGTGCAGAATTAAACCTTTTTACAGTTCTATACAAATTACAGTCATAACACTTCAAACCTTAAAACTATATACATGCCTCAAAAATTACTGTGTGCCGTTAGTGCTCAGATTGGCACACAGTTGCGCAGGTCGAGGGTATTCTGCAGTTCCCGGGCCCTCAGTCTGCCACCGTTAAAAGGCCTTACAGTGTGGCCTTTCCCGAACCACCATTTTTTGCCCAAAAATATACATTTTACTCATAAAAACCTCAAATTGCAAACCTACATGTCTTTGAATTGCAAACAGCGCAGAATTAAACCTCTTTACAGTTCTATACAAAATTACAGTCACAACATTTCAAAACTATATCACCCAATTGCTTCGGGGCAGGAGGAGGCGGCCATTTGGTAATACCCCAGTATTTACCCTGCTAATCCCCCTGACCCTGAGCAGTAACTGATCCTGCCCAGTGTCCCTATGCTGCTGATGTTTGGAGAGTGTGAGGAAAGGCTCCCCCCGCAGACACGGGGACAATGTACAGACTCCACACAGACTTTTTTTTTAAACCAAAAATATACTTTATTCACAAAAAAAACTCGATTAATCTATTTCAAATATACAGGGCTTTGAATAGCAAACACAACGTGGAATCAAAATTTTTTTTTTTTTTACAGATCTGTACAAACTACAGTGACTACATTACAAAACTTAAAAAACTATATCCATGCCTCAATATTTACAGATTTGTTCTGATTACAATGATTACATTTCAATACCTAAACCTTTCTACATGCCTCAATTAATTACTGTGTGCCGTTAGTGCTCAGATTGGCACACAGCTCCGCAGGTCGAGGGTATTCTGCAGTTCCTGGGCCCTCGGTCTGCCTCCGTTAAAAGGCCTTACAGTGTGGCCTTTCCCCACTGTGCCTTTGCGGCGGCTGCCCCAAGCTTCAGCCCGTCCCTTAGCACGGAGTCCTGGGCCTTGGAATGTGCCAGTGTGCAACACTCGGTCGAGGACAGTTCTTTCTGCTGGAAGGTCAGCAAGATTCGGGCGGACCAAAGTGCGTCCTTCACCGAGTTGATGACCTTCCAGCAGCAGTTGATATTTGTCTCGGTGTGCGTCCCCGGAAACAGCCCGTAGAGCACAGAGTCCTGTGTCACCGAGCTGTTGGGGACAAACCTCGACAAATACCACTGCATCTCGCTCCAGACCTTCTTTGCAAAGGCACATTCCACAAGGAGGTGTGCGACCGTCTCATCCGCCCCGCAGCCACTTCGAGGGCAGCGTGCGGTGATGTTGAGACCTCGAGCGTGCATGAAGGATCTGACAGGGAGTGCCCTTCTCACCACCAGCCAAGCCAGATCTTGGTGCCTGTCAGTCAGTTCTGGTGATGAGGCGTTCTGCCAGATGACACTGACAGTCCGCTCAGGGAACCATCCGACAGGATCCGCCGTCTCCTTTTCTCTCAGGGCCCCAAGGACGTCACGCGCTGACCACTGCTTAATCGCCGTGCGGTCAAAGGAGCGTTTCCGGAAAAAATTCCTCCACGAAGGACAGGTGCTGCGGGATGGTCCAACTACTCGGAGCATTCCGCGGCAGTGTGGCCAGACCCATCCTCCGCAACACTGGGGACAGGTAGAGCCTCAAAACAAAGTGGCACTTGCTGTTAGTGTGCCTAGGATCTACGCACAGCTTGATGCAGCCGCACACAAAGGTAGCCATCAGGATGAGGGCGGCGTCGGGAACGTCTTTCCCTCCGTTCTCTGGAGATTTGTACATCGCTTCCCTCCGGACGCGATCCATCTTTGATCTCCAGATAAACTTGAAGATGGCCCGCGTCACTGCTGCAGCGCAGGATTTGGGGATAGGCCACACCTGCGCCACGTACAATAACCTGGACAGTATCTCGCACCGGATCACCAGGTTTTTCCCTGTTATGGAGAGCGAGCGTTGCTCCCACAAGCCCAGTTTCTGCCTGGCTTTGGCGATGTGCTCCTCCCAGTTTTTGACGCAAGCCCCTGCCGCTCCAAACCATATCCCCAGCACCTTCAGGTAATCTGCCCTGACGGTGAAGGGGACAAAGGATTTGTCGGTCCAGTTCCCAAAGAACATGGCCTCGCTCTTACCCTGGTTGACTTTGGCTCCCGAGGCCAGCTCGAACTGCTCGCAGACCTGGAGGAGCCTGCGGACAGACGAGGGGTCCGAGCAGAAGACAGCCACGTCATCCATGTACAGGGAGGCTTTGACCTGCGTGCCTCCGCTGCCTGGGATTGTCACCCCTTTGATGCCTGGGTCGCCACACTGACTTTTTTTTAACCAAAAATATACTTTATTCATAAAAAAAACTCGATCAATCTATTTCAAATATACAGGGCTTTGAATAGCAAACACAACGTGGAATCAAAACACTTTTACAGATCTGTACAAATTACAAAGACTACATTTCAAAACTTAAAAAACTATATCCATGCCTCAATATTTACAGATTTATTCTGATTACAATGATTACATTTCAATACCTAAACCTTTCTACATGCCTCAATTAATTACTGTGTGCCGTTAGTGCTCAGATTGGCACACAGCTCCGCAGGTTGAGGGTATTCTGCAGTTCCCAGGCCCTCGGTCTGCCTCCGTTAAAAGGCCTTACAGTGTGGCCTTTCCCCACTGTGCCTTTGCGGCGGCTGCCCCAAGCTTCAGCCCGTCCCTTAGCACGGAGTCCTGGGCCTTGGAATGTGCCAGTGTGCAACACTCGGTCGAGGACAGTTCTTTCAGCTGGAAGATCAGCAAGGTTCGGGCGGACCAAAGTGCGTCCTTCACCGAGTTGATGACCTTCCAGCAGCGGTTGATATTTGTCTCGGTGTGCGTCCCCGGAAACAGCCCGTAGAGCACAGAGTCCTGCGTCACCGAGCTGTTGGGGACAAACCTCGACAAATACCACTGCATCTCACTCCAGACCTTCTTTGCAAAGGCACATTCCACAAGGAGGTGTGCAACCGTCTCATCCGCCCCGCAGCCACTTCGAGGGCAGCGTGCGGTGACGTTGAGACCTTGAGCGTGCATGAAGGATCTGACAGGGAGTGCCCTTCTCACCACCAGCCAAGCCAGATCTTGGTGCTTGTTTGTCAGTTCTGGTGATGAGGCGTTCTGCCAGATGACACTGACAGTCCGCTCAGGGAACCTTCCGACAGGATCCGCCGTCTCCTTTTCTCTCAGGGCCCCAAGGACGTCACGCACTGACCACTGCTTAATCGCCGTGCGGTCAAAGGAGTGTTTCCGGAAAAAATTCCTCCACGAAGGACAGGTGCTGCGGTACAGTCCAACTACTCGGAGCGTTCCGCAGCAATGTGGCCAGACCCATCCTCCGCAACACTGGGGACAGGTAGAACCTCAAAACAAAGTGGCACTTGCTGTTAGTGTGCCGAGAATCTACGCACAGCTTGACGCAGCCGCACACAAAGGTAGCCATCAGGATGAGGGCAGCGTTGGGAACGTTTTTCTCCGTTCTCTGCTCCACAGACTCCACACTGACTTTTTTTTAAACCAAAAATATACTTTATTCATAAAAAAAACTCGATTAATCTATTTCAAATATACAGGGCTTTGAGCAGCAAACACAACGTGGAGTCAAAACACTTTTACAGATCTGTACAAACTACAATGTACAAACATTTCAAAACTTAAAAAAGTATATCCATGCCTCAATATTTACAGATTTGTTCTGATTACAATGATTACATTTCAATACCTAAACCTTTCTACATGCCTCAATTAATTACTGTGTGTCATTAGTGCTCATATTGGCACACAGCTCCGCAGGTTGAGGGTATTCTGCAGTTCCCAGGCCCTCGGTCTGCCTCTGTTAAAAGGCCTTACAGTGTGGCCTTTCCCCACTGTGCCTTTGCGGCAGCTGCCCCAAGCTTCAGCGCGTCCCTCAGCACGTAGTCCTGGGCCTTGGAATGTGCCAGTGTGCAACACTCGGTCGAGGACAGTTTTTTCTGCTGGAAGGTCAACAAGATTCGGGCGGACCAAAGTGCGTCCTTCACCAAGTTGACACTGAGCCCAAGGCCGCCAATTGAAGCCAGGGCCTCCCGGACACTATAACAGCGCAGCACCAACCACTGAGACCCCACCGTGCCGCCTCACAGTGTAACTGACCATCCCCCCGGCTCTGTTAATATTATACAGAGACACGCTGTATTTACACAGTAAATCACCATTTTAATCCTGGAGCTGAATATCGAAAGCTGAAACTTTTTCTCGGCCGTTAATTCCTTACCGTTATTCACAAATCGCTGCGCTGACAAACGACACCGCGCCGGCACACAACCCTCTCGGAGTCGACTCCGCGCAGGCGCACTCCGGCCGGTGGCTGACGGCCGCTGCTTTCCTGCTCGCCTATTGGTCAGCTCCCGATCACGTGCGGTGTGTGGGTTGGGGGGGGCGGCGGCCGCGGACGTCAGACACCCCGCGCGCAGACACCGTTTAATGGCCGGCCCACCTGATCGCGAGCCGGTTTCGCTGAGTGGGCGGGACCTCACGGTGTCTCCGGCCGCTTGCTTTCCTGCACGCCGATTGGTCAGCTCCCGATCACGTGCCGTGATGGGGCGGCGTAGACGTCAGACGCCCCGCGCGCGAAAAACCGTTCAACGGCCGCCACCCACCCCCCGACCGCGAGCCGGTTTCGCTGAGTGGGCGGGACCTCACGGCAGCCCCACTCTCCATGGGTGGATTCTGCTGTCCGTCAAGTGACCACAGCCAATAGGAACCCGCTCCAGCAGAGTGATTGACAGGCAGTGTGGGTGGAGCCGGGCAGATTGTGATGAAGCAGCGACTCGCTGTGGATTCACTGCCATTGGGGACACAGTCGCTGAACAGAGACTGATAGCCAAGTTCCGCACATATGAGGACGGTCTCAACAGGGATCTTGGGTTCATGTCGCACTATCTGTAACCGTCGTGACTTGCCTGGGTTTGCAAAACCTCACTTACTGTACTGTCTGGAGACAATACACATCTCTTTAACCTGTGATCAGTGCTCCTTCCACTCACATTGTCCGTCACTTCAGGTCTTGAACAGCAGGTTAGGTGTAAGGATTCGCATTCTAATCAGTAATCTCTAAACTGTCTGTGCTTTATATGCTCTGTCTGAGGCCAGAACTCTCCATTCACCTGACGAAGAGGGTGTCCCTCGAAAGCTTGTGAGTATATTATCAAATAAATAGGTTGGACTAAAACCTGGTGTTGTCAGACTTTTTATTGGGGACAATCCCAGACAGAGTAAAAAGTCTGACAACAACAGGTTTTAGTCCAACCTATTTATTTGATAATAGACTCACAAGCTTTCAAGGCTTCCCTCTTCGTCAGGTGAATGGAGAGTTCTGGCCTCAGACAGAGCATATAAAGCACAGACAGTTTACAGATTACTGATTAGAATGCGAATCCTTACAACTAACCTGCTGTTCAAGACCTGAAGTGACGGACAATGTGAGTGGAAGGAGCACTGATCACAGGTTAAAGAGATGTGTATTGTCTCCAGACAGCACAGTGAGTGAGGTTTTGCAAACCCAGGCAAGTCACAGACCACCTCGCACTTGCCAACATTAAATTCCATTTGCCATTTCCTGGCCCATTCGCCCAGCCTATCTAGATCCTTCTGTAGACTCTCCACACCCTCCGCACAATTTGCCTTTCCACCAATTTTGGTGTCATCAGCAAATTTCGACAACAGTCCACTTACTTTCTCCTCAAAAGCCAAACCCCTCAACTCTGGAATCAACCTTATGAATCTCCTCTGCACCCCCTCCAGTGCCAATATATCCTTTCTTAAGTAAGGAAACCAAACCTGTACACAGTAACTCCAGGCATGGCCTCACCAGCACCTTATACAGCTGCAACATAACCTCGCTGTTTTCAAACTCTATCCATTTATCAATGAAGGACAAAATTCCATTTGCCTTCTTAATTAGCTGCTGCACCTACAAACAAACTCCTTGAGATTCCTGCACAAGGACACCCAGGTCCCTCTGCACAGCAGCATGCTGCAATTTTTTATCATTCAAATAATCATCCATTTTGCTGTTACTCGTACCAAAATGGATGACCTCAGATTTACCAACATTGTACTCCATCTGCCAGACACTCGCCCACTCACAGACTATCAGTATCTCTTTGTAGACTTCAGCGCCCTCTGCACACTTTGCTCTGCTACTCATCTTAGTGTCATCTGCCAATTTTGATACACTACACTTGGTCTCCAATTTCAAACCGTCCGTGTCAATCGTAAACAATCGCAGTCCCTGCACTGATCCCTGAGGCACACCACTAGTCACTGACCACCAATCAGAAAGACACCCATTTACCCCCACTCTTTGCTTTCTGTTAGTTAGAACACCCAGGCACACAGGAACTCTGTACTGAGATACACGCAGTACCGGGTTTCGGCCAGGTGACTATAAGACTTCAGAATTAATAGCAATTAACAGCTGGATTAAGTGAAAAGATGCAATGGTCACACATTTTTGGAAAAAAATGACAGATGATATGATTTGTAATTTGAAGCTGTGTATGGTTGAGTATTAAGGACAAAACTGAATCTTGCTCTACCCAATTTCCACAGTCTTTAATTTTCACTATCCCAGATTTTCACAATCTCTTAGAAATAGGATTCCAATCCTTCAGATTCTCAGAAGTGAAAGACTTATAATCTCATAAGAACATAAGAAATAGGAGCAGGAGTAGGCCATCTAGCCCCTCGAGCCTGCCCCGCCATTCAATAAGATCATGGCTGATCTGTCGTGGCTCAGTTCCACTTTCCCGCCCTCTCCCCATAACCCTTAATCCCCTCGCTTATCAAAAACCCATCAACCCGCGTCTTAAAAATATTTAGCGAGGCAGCCTCCACCACTTCAACGGGCAGAGAATTCCAGAGATTCACCACCCTTTGAGTGAAGAAGTTCCTCCTCAACTCCGTTCTAAACCGCCCCCCCCTTTATCTTGAGGCTGTGCCCCCTAGTCCTACTGTCCTTTCTGAGCGGGAAGAGTCTCTCCACCTCTATCCTATCCATCCCATTCATCATCTTATATGTCTCAATGAGATCTCCCCTCATTCTTCTAAACTCTAACGAGTACAAGCCTAGTTTATTCAGCCTCTCCTCATAGCTCAACCCCCTCAACTCCGGTATCAGCCTAGTAAACCTCCTCTGCACTCCCCCCAAGGCCAAAATATCCTTGCGTAAGTGCGGCGCCCAAAACTGCACACAGTACTCCAGCTGCGGCCTCACCAATGCCCTATACAGCTGCAGTAAGACCTCCCTACTTTTATATTCAATCCCCCTCGCTATGAAGGCCATTTCCATTTCCTCTCTTACCTTTCAGGTTACTGGGTAATTCAGATAAACCACGTGCGATGCCCATGTAATCAAACGAATCAGCACCTCTTTAAATAAATGAACTTCCATGAAAACAGCTCTGTGTAATATTACAGTGATATCGACAGTGTTTAAATGTGAAATTGAATTCACTGTGATTTTACCGTACCACGTTCCTGTATTTCTTTCAATATTTTGTTCGGCTTTGGGACTCCGTGACGCATTCTCACAACGGATTCCCGCATCACCCTTCGAGCCCGAGATCCTTTTCCCATCACCAGATTGAGGAGAAGTTTGGAGCTGTCCGCCCGGTTTCCCTTCTCCACGAGCTCAGTGACTTTCTATGAAGAATAACGAGACGCAGAGTGAATGATAAAGACCGAGAATGAGAAGGAAACCGGTTTCAAATGTTCTTTCTGTCCTTGCAGAATCTTTATTTCTCTTCTGATTTTCTCGCTGGGTCTGCACCCTCCCTGCCAGGGTTGGAAACAGTAGTCTCTGTCTGATATGAAGCTGCCATCCCGTTAACAGGTCCACAGAGGCAACTCCATTTGTTATATGTGGTGTGGTCCTGCAGTCAAACAAATATCGTGCCCGTTTGCTCTTCATGGCTGCCAAGATTGGGGGAAAGGCAAATTGCACGGAGGGTGTGGAGAGTCTGCAGAAGGATCTAGATAGGCTGGGCGAATGGGCCAGGAAATGGCAAATGGAATTTAATGTTGGCAAGTGCGAGGTGGTCCACTTTGGTAGGAAGAATGGTAGGAAGGATTATTACTTACGTGGCGAAAAACTGCAGCAGGCGACGGTGCAGAGGGACCTCAGGGTCCTTGTGCATGAGTCGCAAAAACCCAGCTTGCAGGTGCAGCAGGTGGTCAGGAAGGCGAATGGGATGCTGGCCTTCATAGCGAGGGGGATTGAATATAAAAGTAGGGAGGTCTTGCTGCAGCTGTATAGGGCATTGGTGAGGCCGCAGCTGGAGTACTGTGTGCAGTTTTGGGCGCCGCACCTGCGCAAGGATATTTTGGCCCTGGAGGGAGTGCAGAGGAGGTTTACTAGGCTGATACCGGAGTTGAGGGGGTTGAGCTATGAGGAGAGGCTGAATAAACTAGGCTTGTACTCGTTAGAGTTTAGAAGAATGAGGGGAGATCTCATTGAGACGTATAAGATGATGAATGGGATGGATAGGATAGAGGTGGAGAGACTCTTCCCGCTCAGAAAGGACAGTAGGACTAGGGGGCACAGCCTCAAGATAAAGGGGAGGGGCGGTTTAGAACGGAGTTGAGGAGGAACTTCTTCACTCAAAGGGTGGTGAATCTCTGGAATTCTCTGCCCGTTGAAGTGGTGGAGGCTGCCTCGCTAAATATTTTTAAGAAGCGGGTTGATGGGTTCTTGATAGGAGAGGGGATTAAGGGTTATGGGGAGAGGGCGGGAATGTGGAACTGTTCCACTTCAGATCAGCCATGATCTTATTGAATGGCGGGGCAGGCTCGAAGGGCTAGATGGCCTACTCCTGCTCCTATTTCTTATGTTCTTATCAATTGTTTCCCTCATGCCATTTCTGAAGGTTTGCACCCCCGTTCTGCCAATCTGTTTGACAGCGGGCTGGGTCGGGTGATTTGGGCACGATTAGAGAGCTAACATTCTGAAAATCGCTGCTGGTAATGGCCATACTATTACTGGAAACCAGGGCTTCTGCTGTCCCATGCGTACAACAGCTTGATCGCAATATATTGATTGTAGACTGGGATAAGTCGCGGAACTCGTGCAGTGCATCTCCAACCGTCTGAAGTGTGTATGTACCATGATTAAAAACATGGAACCCATAAAGGGCCCTACAACGTTCCTATCTACTTGTACCCATGGCCTGCCAGATCATTCCCATGGGTATAGAGAGGCTGAGGGAGGACGTTTTTGATTTTCTTAGCACAAGTCACACTGCTTCCCCAAGTCCGTAATGACTGACTCAAGGCTGGCCAGCAGACGTAGCCCCTGGCCTGCATTTACATCTCTGATACTCCAAGGTGGCCATTATGTAGTTCCATTAATATTGGATGTCACCTTGGGGGGGGGGCAGAACAACACTCGAGACCCTCAACAGTCCCATCCTCAACGCTGCTAGTCTTTCTTACCTAGGTCCAGGGTGCATTTCTTCACAGGGTCATCATTGGAATCCTCCGTGTCGCATCAAATACTGTAGATTGATCTTTCTATCTTTCGGTTACGAGCGGTGTGCCTCAGGGATCTGTTTTGGGGCCACTGCTGTTTGTAATTTTTATTAATGATCTGGATGAGGGTATAGTTGGGTGGATTAGTAAGTTTGCTGATGACACCAAAGTCGGAGGTGTGGTAGATTGTGAGGAAGGGTGTCATAGTTTGCAGGGTGACTTAGACAGGTTGCAGAGCTGGGCCGAGAGGTGGCGGATGGAGTTTAATGCGGAGAAGTGTGAGGTAATTCATTTCGGTAGGAATAACAGATGTGTTGAGTATAGGGCTAACGGGAGGACTTTGAATAGTGTGGATGAACAGAGGGATCTAGGTGTATGTGTACATAGATCCCTGAAGGTTGGGAATCAAGTAGATAAGGTTGTTAAGAAGGCATACGGTGTCTTGGCGTTTATTGGTAGGGGGATTGAATTTAGGAGTCGCAGCGTCATGTTGCAACTGTACACAACTCTGGTGCGGCCGCACTTGGAGTATTGTGTGCAGTTCTGGTCCCCACATTACAGGAAGGATGTGGAGGCTTTGGAGAGGGTGCAGAGGAGGTTTACCAGGATGTTGCCTGGTATGGAGGGGAGGTCCTATGAGGAGAGACTGAGGGATTTGGGGTTGTTTTCGTTAGAAAGAAGGCGGCTAAGAGGGGACCTTATTGAAACATATAAGATGATTAGAGGTTTAGACAGGGTGGATAGTGATAGCCTTTTTCCTCGGATGGAGAAAGCTAGCACGAGGGGGCACAGCTTTAAATTAAGGGGGGGTAGTTATAGGACTGATGTCAGGGGTAGGTTCTTTACCCAGAGGGTGGTGAGGGACTGGAATGCCCTGCCTGCTGCGGTTGTAAATGCGCCTAGTTTGGGGGCGTTTAAGAGATCCGTGGATAGGTTTATGGACGAAATGGGATTGGTTTAGATTAGTGGGTCAGTGTTGTTTTTTTTTTAAAAGCTGGTCGGCGCAACATCGTGGGCCGAAGGGCCTGTTCTGCGCTGTAATGTTCTATGTTCTATGTTCTATGTCCAGGCTCTAATCTGCCTTACAGAGACTGGCAAACTCTCCAAATGATTCAGTGTCATCACGAGCTGATGCAGTGCTGGTGAAGGAGACAGGCTTGTGGGCAATGGAAGGCGACTCAGAGTATTGGCAATCTGGATTCCAGACTGATGCTCCCCGGGCGGGGCGAGTGCAGCCGAGCTCCTGCCCCCGTGTGTAGCGAGCGCACCTTGCTGTGGAGTATCCAAAAGGACCTCCAGATCCCAACCTCTGGGATTTCCCTCTGCTCATACCTGGGTCTGGTGTTGACTTAAAGATAGAACATAAGAACATAAGAAATAGGAGCAGGAGTCGGCCATCTGGCCCTTCGAGCCTGCCCCGCCATTCAATAAGATCATGGCTGATCTGCCGTGGCTCAGTTCCACATTCCCGCCCTCTCCCCATAACCCTTAATCCCCTCTCTTATCAAAAACCCATCAACCCGCGTCTTAAAAATATTTAGCGAGGCAGCCTCCACCACTTCAACGGGCAGAGAATTCCAGAGATTCACCACCCTTTGAGTGAAGAAGTTCCTCCTCAACTCCGTTCTAAACCGCCCCCCCTTTATCTTGAGGCTGTGCCCCCTAGTCCTACTGTCCTTTCTGAGCGGGAAGAGTCTCTCCACCTCTATCCTATCCATCCCATTCATCATCTTATATGTCTCAATGAGATCTCCCCTCATTCTTCTAAACTCTAACGAGTACAAGCCTAGTTTATTCAGCCTCTCCTCATAGCTCAATCCCCTCAACTCCGGTATCAGCCTAGTAAACCTCCTCTGCACTCCCTCCAAGGCCAAAATATCCTTGCGTAAGTGCGGCGCCCAAAACTGCACACAGTACTCCAGCTGCGGCCTCACCAATGCCCTATACAGCTGCAGCAAGACCTCCCTACTTTTATATTCAATCCCCCTCGCTATGAAGGCCAGCATCCCATTCGCCTTCCTGACCACCTGCTGCACCTGCAAGCTGGGTTTTTGCGACTCATGCACAAGGACCCCGAGGTCCCTCTGCACCGTCGCCTGCTGCAGTTTTTCGCCCCGTAAGTAATAGTCCTTCCTACCATTATTCCTACCAAAGTGGACCACCTCGCACTTGCCAACATTAAATTCCATTTGCCATTTCCTGGCCCATTCGCCCAGCCTATCTAGATCCTTCTGCAGACTCTCCACACCCTCCGCACAATTTGCCGTTCCCCCAATCTTGGTGTCATCAGCAAATTTCGACACCCTACACTCGGTTCCCTCCTCCAGATCATCTATATAAATGGTAAGTAGCTGAGGCCCCAGCACCGACCCCTGGGGCACTCCACTAGTCACCATCCGCCAATCCGAATAGCACCCATTGACCCCCACTCTCTGCCTCCTGTTTGACAACCAATCCTCTATCCACGCTAACACCCTACCCCCAACTCCATGTCCCTCGACCTTCTGCAATAACCTCTTGCGAGGCACCTTGTCAAACGCCTTCTGAAAATCAAGAAAGACCACCACAGGGGATTCGGTCCGCCTTGTTGTCCAACAAGGGGCCTACACGCGATGGGTTGTGCGAGGGCTGCTCTTGGATGTTTCAAGATTAGCCGAGTGCTTCACGTCATTAGTGTACCCTTAAACTGGACCATCTGACGGGCAAGACGACAGCTCAGTGACTATCACCGTTTGCTGTGCAGACACATGGATTTGGGCCGGTGTCTGTGGGGAGTTTGCGCATTCTCCCCGTGCTTGCGTGGGTTTTCTCCGGGCGCACCGGTTTCCTCCCACATCCCAGAAACGTGCTCTTAGGCTGATTGGTGTAACAAATTGTCCCTAAATTAGACTCCTCTCAATCTGGTTTCCAATGCGGAATGCCAATAGCGTAGGCAAGGGTCGTGGGTGCAAGAGGGGACTCACAATGTTAAAATGGCGGCGTGGGCTCGTTGGGCCGAAGGGCCTGTTTCCCGTGCTGTGTTGTTCTTTGTTCTCATTCATTCAACGCCTCACCTATCTCTTCTGACTCCGTGTCCAAGTTCCCACTACTATCCTTGACTGGCCCTAACCTCACCCTGGTCATTCTTTCATTTCTCGCTTAAGAGTAAAAAGCCTTGGGGTTTTCTTTTTACCTTCTCATGCCCCCTCCTAGCTCTCCTAACCCCTTTCTTTAACTCATTCCTTGCTGGGGCCTCAGCTATTTACCATTTATATAGATGATCTGGAGGAGGGAACCGAGTGTAGGGTGTCGAAATTTGCTGATGACACCAAGATTGGGGGAATGGCAAATTGTGCGGAGGGTGTGGAGAGTCTGCAGAAGGATCTAGATAGGCTGGGCGAATGGGCCAGGAAATGGCAAATGGAATTTAATGTTGGCAAGTGTGAGGTGGTCCACTTTGGTAGGAAGAATGGTAGGAAGGATTATTACTTACGGGGCGAAAAACTGCAGCAGGCGACGGTGCAGAGGGACCTGGGCGTCTTTGTGCATGAGTCGCAAAAACCCAGCTTGCAGGTGCAGCAGGTGGTCAGGAAGGCGAATGGGATGCTGGCCTTTATAGCGAGGGGGGATTGAATATAAAAGTAGGGAGGTCTTGCTGCAACTGTATAGGGCATTGGTGAGGCCGCAGCTGGAGTACTGTGTGCAGTTTTGGGCGCCGCACTTACGCAAGGATATTTTGGCCTTGGAGGGAGTGCAGAGGAGGTTTACTAGGCTGATACCGGAGTTGAGGAGGTTGAGCTATGAGGAGAGGCTGAATAAACTGGGCTTGTACTCATTAGAGTTTAGAAGAATGAGAGGAGATCTCATTGAGACGTATAAGATGATGAATGGGATGGATAGGATAGAGGTGGAGAGACTCTTCCCGCTCAAAAAAGACAATAGGACTAGGGGGCACAGCCTCAAGATAAAAGGGGGGCGGTTTAGAACGGAGTTGAGGAGGAACTTCTTCACTCAAAGGGTGGTGAATCTCTGGAATTCTCTGCCCGTTGAAGTGGTGGAGGCTGCCTCGCTAAATATTTTTAAGACGCGGGTTGATGGGTTTTTGATAAGAGAGGGGATTAAGGGTTATGGGGAGAGGGTGGGAATGTGGAACTGAGCCACGACAGATCAGCCATGATCTTATTGAATGGTGGGGCAGGCTCGAAGGGCCAGATGGCCTACTCCTGCTCCTATTTCTTATGTAACATCCCAGAGAGTAAACCAAAAAAGGTTAAATGTTATTCTGCTCTAAGAAAATACCTTGGTCACGCACTGACAGTATTTTCGATAATCCCCATTTCTCCCTTCTGCATTTTTTTTTGAGGAATATTTTGTGTCAAATTCTATGCCGTCCTGGAATTTTGTGAGAACGTTTCAGTGATGCCTGCCGCAATATATGGGGTCGCGCGCGGTAGCACAGTGGGTTAGCGCTGCTCCAGGGTTCGATTCCCGGCCTCGGGTCACTGTCTGTGCGGACTTTGCACATTCTCCTCGTGTCTGCGTGGGTTTCCTCCCACAGTCCAAAGACGTGCGGGGTTAGGTTGATTTGCCACGGTAAGAAATTGCCCCTTAGTGTCCAGGGATGTGTAGGTTATCCACCACACTGACCGCCCACCCCACATATCCACCACACTGTCCATCCACCCCACATATCCACCACACTGTCCATCCACCCCACATATCCACCACACTGTCCACCCACCCCACATATCCACCACACTGACCGCTCACCCCACATATCCACCACACTGACCGCCCACCCCACATATCCACCACACTGACCGCCCACCCCACATATCCACCACACTGTCCACCCACCCCACATATCCACCACACTGTCCGCCCACCCCACATATCCACCACACTGTCCGCCCACTCCACATATCCACCACACTGTCCACCCACCCCACATATCCACCACACTGTCCACCCACTCCACATATCCACCACACTGTCCACCCACCCCACATATCCACCACACTGTCCACCCACCCCACATATCCACCACACTGTCCACCCACCCCACATATCCACCACA
Organism: Carcharhinus amblyrhynchos; assembly: GCF_965287045.1. Lineage (NCBI taxonomy): Eukaryota > Metazoa > Chordata > Chondrichthyes > Carcharhiniformes > Carcharhinidae > Carcharhinus > Carcharhinus amblyrhynchos. Next base: position 12,382 of record NW_027650326.1, on the reverse strand, counting down.
CTGTCCGCCCACCCCACATATCCACCACACTGTCCACCCACCCCACATATCCACCACACTGTCCATCCACTCCACATATCCACCACACTGTCCGTCCACTCCACATATCCACCACACTGTCCACCCACTCCACATATCCACCACACTGTCCATCCACCCCACATATCCACCACACTGTCCATCCACCCCACATATCCACCACACTGTCCATCCACTCCACATATCCACCACACTGTCCACCCACCCCACATATCCACCACATTGTCCACCCACCCCACATATCCACCACACTGTCCACCCACCCCACATATCCACCACACTGTCCATCCACCCCACATATCCACCACACTGTCCATCCACTCCACATATCCACCACACTGTCCACCCACCCCACATATCCACCACATTGTCCACCCACCCCACATATCCACCACACTGTCCACCCACCCCACATATCCACCACATTGTCCACCCACCCCACATATCCACCACACTGTCCACCCACCCCACATATCCACCACACTGTCCATCCACTCCACATATCCACCACACTGTCCACCCACTCCACATATCCACCACACTGTCCACCCACCCCACATATCCACCACACTGTCCGCCCACCCCACATATCCACCACACTGTCCACCCACCCCACATATCCACCACACTGTCCGCCCACTCCACATATCCACCACACTGTCCGTCCACCCCACATATCCACCACACTGTCCACCCACTCCACATATCCACCACATTGTCCGTCCACTCCACATATCCACCACATTGTCCGTCCACTCCACATATCCACCACACTGTCCGCCCACTCCACATATCCACCACATTGTCCGTCCACTCCACATATCGACCGCCACCAGCCCGCAGCGCTCGTCCGCCATCTAGCGCCCATCGGCGGTATAGCGGCTCGGGCCATTGAATGGAACCCACCAGGAGCCCAAGGGGATGGGGGCTGGGCCGGGGGGGGATCTAAGGGAAGGTCTCAGTCCCTAACCATAGTAAACTGTTCAAACAGGGACGGGCAGAATGGCCACGAGGCTTCAGCGCTCTCTGTAATTGCAAAGGGAAGTGGCACGGTGGGTTAGCACTGCTGTCTCACAGCGCCAGGGACCCGGGTTCGATTCCCCGGGGGGGGGGCATGGTGACACAGTGGGTTAGCACTGCTGTCTCACAGCGCCAGGGACCCGGGTTCGATTCCCGGGGGGGGCACGGTGACACAGTGGGTTAGCACTGCTGTCTCACAGCGCCAGGGACCCGGGTTCGATTCCCGGGGGGGGCACGGTGACACAGTGGGTTAGCACTGCTGTCTCACAGCGCCAGGGACCCGGGTTCGATTCCCGGGGGGGGGTCACGGTGACACAGTGGGTTAGCACTGCTGTCTCACAGCGCCAGGGACCCGGGTTCTAGGACTAGGGGGCACAGCCTCAAGATAAAGGGGGGGCGGTTTAGAACGGAGTTGAGGAGGAACTTCTTCACTCAAAGGGTGGTGAATCTCTGGAATTCTCTGCCCGTTGAAGTGGTGGAGGCTGCCTCGCTAAATATTTTTAAGAAGCGGGTTGATGGGTTTTTGATAAGAGAGGGGATTAAGGGTTATGGGGAGAGGGCGGGAATGTGGAACTGAGCCACGACAGATCAGCCATGATCTTATTGAATGGCGGGGCAGGCTCGAAGGGCTAGATGGCCTACTCCTGCTCCTATTTCTTATGTTCTTATGTTCTTATGTTCGATTCCCGGGGGGGGGACACGGTGACACAGTGGGTTAGCACTGCTGCCTCACAGCGCCAGGGACCCGGGTTCGATTCCCGGGGGGGGGGCACGGTGACACAGTGGGTTAGCACTGCTGCCTCACAGCGCCAGGGACCCGGGTTCGATTCCCGGGGGGGGGGCACGGTGACACAGTGGGTTAGCACTGCTGTCTCACAGCGCCAGGGACCCGGGTTCGATTCCCCAGCCTTGGGTCACTGTCTGTGCGGAGTCTGCACATTCTCCCCATGTCTGCATGGGTTTCCTCCGGGTGCTCCGGTTTCCTCCCACAGTACAAAGATGTGCTGGTTCGGGTGCATTGGGCCATGTCTGGGACCCAGTTCAGTCTCTGGCCAATGTTAACCCTCAGAATGTCAATATTAGGGGAGAGGATTCAGCGATGGTCACACCATGTCTGGATCACACTCGGAGCACAGTTCCCGTCTCCCTATCCCCCTCGGTTAGACCCACACTCGGAGCACAGTTCCCGTCTCCCTATCCCCTCGGTCAGACACACACTCGGAGCACAGTTCCCGTCTCCCTGTCCCCTCGGTCAGACCCACACTCGGAGCACAGTTCCCGTCTCCCTATCCCCTCGGTCAGACCCACACTCGGAGCACAGTTCTTGTCTCCCTATCCCCTCGGTTAGACCCACACTCGGAGCACAGTTCCCCGTCTCCCTATCCCCCTCGGTTAGGCCCACACTCGGAGCACCAAGCACAGTTCCCGTCTCCCTATCCCCCTCGGTTAGACCCACACTCGGAGCACAGTTCCCGTCTCCCTATCCCCCTCGGTTAGACCCACACTCGGAGCACAGTTCCCGTCTCCCTATCCCCTCGGTTAGACCCACACTCGGAGCACAGTTCCCGTCTCCCTATCCCCCTCGGTTAGACCCACACTCGGAGCACAGTTCCCGTCTCCCTATCCCCCTCGGTTAGACCCACACTCGGAGCACAGTTCCCGTCTCCCTATCCCCTCGGTTAGACCCACACTCGGAGCACAGTTCCCGTCTCCCTATCCCCTCGGTTAGACCCACACTCGGAGCACAGTTCCCGTCTCCCTATCCCCCTCGGTCAGACCCACACTCGGAGCACAGTTCCCGTCTCCCTATCCCCCTCGGTCAGACCCACACTCGGAGCTCAGTTCCCGTCTCCCTATCCCCTCGGTTAGGCCCACACTCGGAGCACAGTTCCCGTCTCCCTATCCCCCTCGGTCAGACCCACACTCGGAGCACCGTGCACAGTTCCCGTCTCCCTATCCCCCTCGGTTAGACCCACACTCGGAGCACAGTTCCTGTCTCCCTATCCCCCTCGGTTAGACCCACACTCGGAGCACCGTTCAGGTCTCCCTATCCCCTCGGTTAGACCCACACTCGGAGCACCGAGCACAGCTCCCCTCCGTACCTGAGGAAACAGGGTGGAAATTGGAGAAAAATAGCCTTTATTGTATAAATAGTTCAGTCGTCACGTATCAAAACATTTAAAATATATAAATTTAAATCTCAAATATATTAAATAATCCAGAGAATCTGTAGAAATCAACTGGTTGCCCTTAGGACAAGATGGAAGGTCAGAGTTCACGTAGGCCTCAGGCCTCGCAGTATTGGTCACACAAGAGCCAGCCTTGCAAGGGTGGAAGATGACAGTTGAAGTAGGCCTCAGGCCTCTACATCGGCATGGACCGAGGGATTTGCCAAGGGGAGGCAGCCATTTTGGTTCGCCAAAGGGGAGGCGGCCATTTTGTTTGCCAAGAGGAGGTGGCCATTTTGTTCGCCTCTGGGGGAAACGGTGGCCATTTGGGTTTGCCAAGTCAGTGCCCGCCACCCCCCCAATCCCACCGCAGCCCCGACAGGCCGAGGGTCACTCGAAGGTGATGGAGTCGACAGCCTGGTACTGGATCAGCCAGTAGGGGTAGCACTGGGCGCTGTCGAAGAGGACGTAGATGGTGGGGTGGTCCAGGGAGTTGACGCAGGAGTCAAAGCGGCCTCCGGCCGGCCAGGCGGGGGCCAGGGGCGGCGGCGCGGGGGCGTCACGGCAGCCCAGGGCGCTGCGGCCCGTCAGCACCTTGGCCAGGAACATGTGGCGGAGGGGGGCCTGGCGGGGGCCGGCGGGCAGGGCGAAGCCGTGGGAGTAACCCGCCGTGGTGGCAAAGCAGCTCCCGCGACCGTAGGCGGAGCCATTGCGGCCGCTCAGCCCCGGGTCAAAGTTGCGTAGGCAGATGGAGCTTGCCGACTCCGCAGACGTCCCGTGGAAGAGGTGACGGTCACAGCATCCCGAGGGGCACTCCTCCCACAGCCTCTCGTAGAGGTGGGCACGGCATCTTCGGTGGTGGGTGGGGGGGGGGGGGGGGGGGGGGCGAAGAGAGAGAAAAATCAGTGACCGTTCGACCGCACGCCAACCCCATTCCTCCCTCACGCCCATTACAACCTTTAAACCCCGGCAGGTAGGCCCCAAATGAAGCCTGGGCCTTGCCTGGCGATGCGAAGGGGTTTCTATGTACCGCCCACATTCCAAAGGCAACTCCCCATTTCCCCATCAGACCGGAGGCCTGAGATCTTAAATTTCATTAATATTAAATTGTCCCTTCGTGTCCAAAGATGTGTAGGTTAGGGTGGATTGGCCATGCTAAATTGTCCCTTAGTGTCCAAAGATGTGTAGGTTAGGGTGGATTGGCCGTGCTAAATTGTCCCTTAGGGTCCAAAGATGTGTAGGTTAGGGTGGATTGGCCATGCTAAATTGCCCCTTACTGTCCAAAGATGTGTAGGTTAGGGTGGATTGGCCATGCTAAATTGTCCCTTAGTGTCCAAAGATGTACAGGTTAGGGTGGATTGGCCGTGCTAAATTGCCCCTTAGTGTCCAAAGATGTGTAGATTAGGGGGAATTGGCCATGCTAAATTGTCCCTTAGTGTCAGGGCAGATTAGTGGGGTAAATGCATGGGGTTATGGGGATAGGGACTGGGTGGGACTGTGGTTGGTGCAGAGTCAATGGGCCAAATGGCCGCCTCTTGTTCTGTAGCATTCTACATTCAATCCTCTGTTATCTGTCAACGATATTAACAATTTTGATGAGAGTATAGGAGACATGGTTAGTAAGTTTGCAGATGACCCCAAGATTGGTGGCAGAGTGGACAGTGAAGAAAGTTATCTCCGATTGCAATGGGATCTTGATCAATTGGGCCAGTGGGCTGGCGAATGGCAGATGCAGTTTAATTTAGATAAATGCGAGGTGATGCATTTTGGTCGATGGAACCAGGGGCAGGACTTTACTCAGTTAATGGTAGGGCCCCTATTCGGGGTTACACTGAGGGAGAACTTAGCACGGCCCAATGCACCCAAACCAGCACGTCTTTCAGACTGAGGGAGGAAACCAGAGCACCCGGAGGAAACCCACGCAGACACGGGGAGAATGTGCAGACTCCACACAGACGTGGGCCTGCTCCCATCCTGTAAATCCCCTGACTAGGCCGCAATCGAGGCCCGCGCCAACTCCCAGCCCCAGCTAGGCCACAATTGAGGCCCGTGCCGATTCCCAGGCCCAGCTAGGCCGCAATCGACCTGCACCAACACTCAGCCCCAGCTAGGCCGCAATCGAGGCCCGCACCAACTCCCAGCCCCAGCTAGGCCGCAATCGAGGCCCGCACCAACTCCCAGCCCCAGCTAGGCTGCAATCGAGGCCTGCGCCAACTCCCAGGCCCAGCTAGCCCGCAATCAACCTGCGCCGGCTCCCAGGCCCAGCTAGCCCACAATCGAGGCCTGCGCCAACTCCCAGGCCCAGCTAGGCCGCAGTCGAGGCCCACGCCAACTCCCAGGCCCAGCTAGCCCGCAATCGACCTGCGCCGGCTCCCAGGTCCAGCTAGGCCGCAATCAACCTGCACCAACTCCCAGGCCCAGCTAGGCCGCAATCGAGGCCTTCGCCGACTCCCACGCCCAGCTAGGCCGCGACCGAGGCCCGCGTTGACTCCCAGCCCCAGTTAGGCCGCAATCGAGGCCCGCACTGACTTCCAGCCCCAGCTAGGCCACAATCGAGGCCCACACCGACTCCCAGCCCCAGCTAGGCCGCAGTCGAGGCCCACACCAACTCCCAGCCCCAGCTAGGCCGCGGTCGAGGCCCGCGCCAACTCCCAGCCCCAGCAAGGCCACAATCGAGGCCTGCGCCAACTCCCAGGTCCAGCTAGGCCACAATCGAGGCCTGCGTCAACTCCCTGGCCCAGCTAGGCCGCAATCGAGGCCTGCGCCAACTCCCAGGTCCAGCTAGGCCACAATCGAGGCCTGCGTCAACTCCCTGGCCCAGCTAGGCCACAATCGAGGCCTGCGCCAACTCCCAGGTCCAGCTAGGCCACAATCGAGGCCTGCGTCAACTCCCTGGCCCAGCTAGGCCACAATCGAGGCCTGCGCCAACTCCCAGGTCCAGCTAGGCCGCAATCGAGGCCTGCGCCAACACTCAGCCCCAGCTAGGCCATAATCGACCTGCACTGACTCCCAGCCCCAGCAAGGCCGCAATCGAGGCCCACGCCAACTCCCAGGCCCAGCTAGGCCGCAATCGAGGCCTGCGCCCAGGAGGTTAAGGGTTGCAGAATCTAAGGGAGTAGCAGGGGTGGGAATGGGAGCCAGGGGCTTCAACCATCCTCCCCTTCGCCCCCTCTGAAGGCAGGACTACCCCCCCCCGCCCCCCACAACCCCCACCCCCTCAGTCGGAAATTCCTGCTCACTTGGCGTATTTTTCCCAGAGGGCCGTGTTCTGGATTCGGTAGATGTTGACGATGATAAACTTGGACTCGGAGATGGTCTGGTGAAACGTCCAGTACACCATCTGGTACTCCGCGTCCGTCAGCGAGAGGGGGACCCACGCCACCCCCTGGCTCTGGGGATAGGCCGCCCACGAGGCAGGCAACTCGACCCCTGGGGCGGCAGCGTCCCCCCCGGGGCTAGCCGTGTGGTGGAGGGGCTCCCGAGGGAAGTCGGCGGAGGGGAGAGTCCTGGAGAGAGAGAGATTCACCATTAGGTACGTCGGTTAGACCCACACTTGGAGCACAGTTCCTGTCTCCCTATCCCCTCGGTTAGACCCACACTCGGAGCACAGTTCCCGTCTCCCTATCCCCCTCGGTTAGACCCACACTCGGAGCACAGTTCCCGTCCCCCTATCCCCCTCGGTTAGACCCACACTCGGAGCACAGTTCCCGTCTCCCTATCCCCTCGGTTAGACCCACACTCGGAGCACAGTTCCCGTCTCCCTATCCCCTCGGTTAGACCCACACTCGGAGCACAGTTCCCGTCTCCCTATCCCCCTCGATTAGACCCACACTCGGAGCACAGTTCCCATCTCCCTGTCCCCCTCGGTTAGACCCACACTCGGAGCACAGTTCCCGTCTCCCTATCCCCCTCGGTTAGACCCACACTCGGAGCACAGTTCCCGTCTCCCTATCCCCCTCGATTAGGCCCACACTCGGAGCACAGTTCCCGTCTCCCTATCCCCCTCGGTTAGACCCACACTCGGAGCACAGTTCCCGTCTCCCTATCCCCTCGGTTAGACCCACACTCGGAGCACCGTGCACAGTTCCCGTCTCCCTATCCCCTCGGTTAGACCCACACTCGGAGCACCGTGCACAGTTCCCGTCTCCCTATCCCCTCGGTTAGACCCACACTCGGAGCACAGTTCCCGTCTCCCTATCCCCCTCGGTTAGACCCACACTCGGAGCACAGTTCCCGTCTCCCTATCCCCCTCGGTTAGACCCACACTCGGAGCACAGTTCCCGTCTCCCTATCCCCTCGGTTAGACCCACACTCGGAGCACCGTGCACAGTTCCCGTCTCCCTATCCCCTCGGTTAGACCCACACTCGGAGCACAGTTCCCGTCTCCCTATCCCCCTCGGTCAGACCCACACTCGGAGCACAGTTCCCGTCTCCCTATCCCCCTCGGTCAGACCCACACTCGGAGCACAGTTCCCGTCTCCCTATCCCCCTCGGTCAGACCCACACTCGGAGCACAGTTCCCGTCTCCCTATCCCCCTCGGTCAGACCCACACTCGGAGCACAGTTCCCGTCTCCCTATCCCCTCGGTCAGACCCACACTCGGAGCACAGTTCCCGTCTCCCTATCCCCCTCGGTCAGACCCACACTCGGAGCACAGTTCCCGTCTCCCTATCCCCTCGGTTAGACCCACACTCGGAGCACAGTTCCCGTCTCCCTATCCCCTCGGTCAGACCCACACTCGGAGCACAGTTCCCGTCTCCCTATCCCCTCGGTTAGACCCACACTCGGAGCACAGTTCCCGTCTCCCTATCCCCTCGGTTAGACCCACACTCGGAGCACAGTTCCCGTCTCCCTATCCCCTCGGTCAGACCCACATTCAGAGCACCGTGCACAGTTCCCGTCTCCCTATCCCCCTCGGTTAGGCCCACACTCGGAGCACAGTTCCCGTCTCCCTATCCCCTCGGTTAGACCCACACTCGGAGCACAGTTCCCGTCTCCCTATCCCCTCGGTCAGACCCACACTCGGAGCACAGTTCCCGTCTCCCTAACCCCTCGGTCAGACCCACACTCGGAGCACAGTTCCCGTCTCCCTATCCCCTCGGTCAGACCCACACTCGGAGCACAGTTCCCGTCTCCCTAACCCCTCGGTCAGACCCACACTCGGAGCACAGTTCCCGTCTCCCTAACCCCTCGGTCAGACCCACACTCGGAGCACAGTTCCCGTCTCCCTATCCCCCTCGGTTAGACACACACTCGGAGCACAGTTCCCATCTCCCTATCCCCCTCGGTCAGACCCACACTCGGAGCACAGTTCCCGTCTCCCTATCCCCCTCGGTTAGACCCACACTCGGAGCACAGTTCCCGTCTCCCTATCCCCCTCGGTTAGACCCACACTCGGAGCACAGTTCCCGTCTCCCTATCCCCCTCGGTTAGACCCACACTCGGAGCACAGTTCCCGTCTCCCTATCCCCTCGGTTAGACCCACACTCGGAGCACAGTTCCCGTCTCCCTATCCCCCTCGGTCAGACCCACACTCGGAGCACAGTTCCCGTCTCCCTATCCCCCTCGGTTAGACCCACACTCGGAGCACAGTTCCCGTCTCCCTATCCCCCTCGGTTAGACCCACACTCGGAGCACAGTTCCCGTCTCCCTATCCCCCTCGGTTAGGCCCACACTCGGAGCACAGTTCCCGTCTCCCTATCCCCTCGATTAGACCCACACTCGGAGCACAGTTCCCGTCTCCCTATCCCCCTCGGTCAGACCCACACTCGGAGCACAGTTCCAGTCTCCCTATCCCCTCGGTTAGACCCACACTCGGAGCACAGTTCCCGTCTCCCTATCCCCCTCGGTTAGACCCACACTCGGAGCACAGTTCCCGTCTCCCTAACCCCTCGGTTAGACCCACACTCGGAGCACAGTTCCCGTCTCCCTATCCCCCTCGGTTAGGCCCACACTCGGAGCACAGTTCCCGTCTCCCTATCCCCTCGGTTAGGCCCACCCTCGGTAGGGACCCACCTCAGGTAGGGAACCATTTCCAGGGGCGAGCGGAACATGGGGCGCCGACAGATTTTGCGATACCCGCCATTGGTCAGATCGGTCTCGCTCAGGGACACCCAGTTGATGACAAACTCGGTGACGTCCAACACAAAACGGAAACGCTTGTCTCCGCGCTTATAGGATTCTTCGATCTCCGAGGCGAGGGGCTGAGGGGAGGCGAGGGGGAGGGACAGAGGCACACGCAGATTAGCAAAAGAAACCCACGTCAAGCGCGCGCAAATTCGGGACACAAAGCAGCCATTCATCCCCTCCACCTACCACTATCCCATTTCCGTTCGTTCTCTTCCCCCCCTCCTCCTCGCCATTAACCCTCGACCTCCGTCTCCCCCTCCCCATCCATCAGAAAGGATGGAGTGGGGCCTAATTCCTTAGTAGGCCCAGTTTGAAGCCTACTCCCTGTGTATCACTACTCACAGGGATGGAGTGGGGCCTAATTCCTTAGTAGGCCCAGTTTGAAGCCTACTCCCTGTGTATCACTACTCACAGGGATGGAGTAGTAGGCCCAGTTTGAAGCCTACCCCCTGTGTATCACTACTCACAGGGATGGAGTGGGGCCTAATCCCTTAGTAGGCCCAGATTGAAGCCTACTCCCCGTGTATCACTACTCACAGGGACAGAGTGGGGCCTAATTCCTTAGTAGGCCCAGATTGAAGCCTACTCCCTGTGTATCACTACTCACAGGGATGGAGTAGTAGGCCCAGTTTGAAGCCTACTCCCCGTGTATCACTACTCACAGGGACGGAGTGGGGCCTAATTCCTTAGTAGGCCCAGATTGAAGCCTCTTCCCTGTGTATCACTACTCACAGGGATGGAGTGGAGCCTAATTCCTTAGTAGGCCCAGATTGAAGCCTACTCCCTGTGTATCACTACTCACAGGGATGGAGTAGTAGGCCCAGTTTGAAGCCTACTCCCCGTGTATCACTACTCACAGGGACAGAGTGGGGCCTAATTCCTTAGTAGGCCCAGATTGAAGCCTACTCCCTGTGTATCACTACTCACAGGGATGGAGTAGTAGGCCCAGTTTGAAGCCTACTCCCTGTGTATCACTACTCACAGGGACGGAGTGGGGCCTAATTCCTTAGTAGGCCCAGTTTGAAGCCTGAGCCTTGAGGGGCACTGACAGGGTAACACACAGGTCTCAGGCTACAATCTGGGCCTACAATGCAGTCAGGCCCCCCATTCCGACGTGAGCAGCAACACACAGGGGGCAGGCTTCACTCCGGGCCTACTAAGGAATTCAGCTCCCCGTCCTACACTGCATGTCAGAAGCAGCAGGAAGGAGCAGCACACAGCCTTCAATCCGGGCCTCAGGAGTTAGGCCCCACCCCATGAGTAGCAACACACAGGAAGCAGGCTTCAATCCAGGCCTAAGGAGTTAGGCGCCAGCCCACATAAATAGAGATACATAGGTTGCAGGCTTCAGTGGGGCCTACAAGGGAGCCAGGCCCCAACCCACCCTGAATGAGGGCTGCCACACAGGCTACAGGCTTCAATTCAGGCCTACCAGGCTCAGGCTCGACCCAAATGAGGAGCGACCTGCAGGCTTCAAATTGGGCCTACTAGGGAGTTAGGCCACACTCCCACAAGGAGCAATACACAGGGTGCAGGCTTCGGTTCAGGCCTACGAGAGAGCTAGGCTCTACCCCACCCTGCATGAGGAGTGACACACAGGCTTAAATTTGGGCCTACTAGGGACTTAGGCCCACAGCTCACCCTGCACATGGAGCGACATGCAGGCTTCAATTCAGGCCTACTGAGTGACTCAAAGGCGTCAATTTGGGCCCAAGAAGTTAGGCCAGAGGCCACCCCCGCGTGTGGGACAACAGGCAGGCTTGATCTCGGGCCTACTAGGGAGTTAGGCCGCCCTGAATGAGGAGCGAGGCACAGGCCACAGGCTTCAATTCCGGCCTAGCGCCGAGTTAGCCACCCTCCAACTCCCACACCGCAGCACCAGGCCCCACCCGCTCGCTGCCTCACCTCCGCGTACTCCGTCCAATGTCGCGCGAGCTGACGGTAGACCCGCCACTTGGTGAAGAACTCCGGGCTTCTCTCAGGGCCCTCGGGGGTGGTCAGGCGCCTCCATCTTTCATAGTCCAGGGATTCCACACGGGAGCCGTTCAAATGGAGGATGCAGGCCTTAGACAGGCTGAGAGAGAGGGGGACAGAGAAAAAAGGGGCCATTACTGAGTGACTGTGTGACTCTCTCCCTCCCCCCATCCTCCAACACCCACTCTCTCCCTCCCCCCCTCCTCCAACACCCACTCTCTCCCTCCCCCCTCCTCCTCCTCCAACACCCACTCTCTCCCTCCCCCCCTCCTCCTCCAACACCCACTCTCTCCCTCCTCCTCCTCCGACACCCACTCTCTCCCTCCCCCCCTCCCCCAACACCCACTCTCTCCCTCCCCCCCTCCTCCAACACCCACTCTCTCCCTCCCCCCCTCCTCCAACACGCGCGCGCCCACTCTCTCCCTCCCCCCCTCCTCCAACACCCACTCTCTCCCTCCCCCCTCCTCCAACACCCACTCTCTCCCTCCCCCCCTCCTCCTCCAACACCCACTCTCTCCCTCCCCCCTCCTCCTCCTCCAACACCCACTCTCTCCCTCCCCCCCTCCTCCTCCAACACCCACTCTCTCCCTCCTCCCCCCCTCCTCCTCCAACACCCACTCTCTCCCTCCTCCCCCCCTCCTCCTCCAACACCCACTCTCTCCCTCCCCCCCTCCTCCTCCAACACCCACTCTCTCCCTCCCCCCCTCATCCTCCTCCAACACCCACTCTCTCCCTCCCCCCCTCATCCTCCTCCAACACCCACTCTCTCCCTCCCCCCCTCCTCCTCCTCCAACACCCACTCTCTCCCTCCCCCCCTCCTCCTCCTCCAACACCCACTCTCTCCCTCCCCCCCTCCTCCTCCTCCAACACCCACTCTCTCCCTCCCCCCTCCTCCTCCTCCAACACCCACTCTCTCCCTCCCCCCCTCCTCCTCCTCCAACACCCACTCTCTCCCTCCCCCCCTCCTCCTCCTCCAACACCCACTCTCTCCCTCCCCCCCTCCTCCTCCTCCAACACCCACTCTCTCCCTCCCCCCCTCCTCCTCCTCCAAC